>NW_026057580.1:15421937-15446504 GCF_023721935.1 Panthera uncia
ATATATTATACTATGTATAATAGTATGTATTATACTATGTATAATATATAGTATATATATGTTATATATAGTTATATATATGTTATATATACGTTATATATACATATATGTTATATACACATTATATATACATATATGTTATATACGTTATATATACATATATACATATATGTTATATACGTTATATATACATATATGTTATATATGTTATAGGTAGTTATATATATAGTATATATATACTATGTATAATATATAGTGCATATATATGTTAATATATATGTTAGATATATGTTAGTACATATTTTATATATGTTAATATATATTAAAATACACACACACACACATACAATGGCACCTGGATGGCTCAGTCATTTGAGCGTCCAACTCTTTATTTCAGCTCAGGCCATGATCCCAAGGTTGTGGGATCAAGCCCCATGGTGGGCTTCTCACTGAACTTGAAGCCTGCTTAAGATTCTCTCTCTCTCTCCCTCTGCCTCTCCCCCCTGATTCATGCTCTCTCTCTCTCTCAAATAAAAAATACATAAAATTAAAAAATATATAATGTGGAAATACATATAATAAATATACAAATATATAAAATAAATATGTATTATGTAAAAATATGTCTTTTTAATATATTTATTTTATATATATTTGTGTGTCCATCTATTACATATGTATGTTATACATATGTATTTAAATACGTTATCGAAAAAGACCAAGCTCTGAAATATTGGTGTGCGTGACTCTGGCTATCCCTTTGGAAAGAGGGGAGAAGGGCATGAGAAAAGGCACCAGTAGAGACCAGGTCCATGTGGAGGGACTGAAAGAGAGAAACAGAGAACTCTGTGAAGATTGGACTCTTCACACAAAGGCCAGGCAATGGTGGAGCGTCTCAGTAAGGGATAGCTCTATTGGCCAGGGCTCTTTAGGTCACAAAAGAGGAGAACTAAAAAGGGAAAGGTGTTGGCTCACTTACCTGGGAAGGATACTCGGGCTATTCACATGCCTGAAGAGTGAGCTGCAGAAACCAGGCCTCCGAGAGAATTCCCTAACACCAGGATTCACTCTCTCTTCCTCCCACACCCAACACCCATCCTGCTTGTTTCTCCACACAGCCTCCCTCCACACAGCCTCCCTCCACCTCACACAGGAAGATGGCTTCCTGGAGCCGTAGCCTCAGATCCACCCACAAAGAAGACTTTTTTCCCACCTCCCTTAGGTGAAGTTCAGATACGGCCCTGATTGGTCCTGCTTGGGTCACAGGACTGTGGGGGTGACGGGGTGGGAATCCTCCTCACCGGTCGGGGAGGGGACCCTCACCAGGATCACCAGGAAAAGAGGGAACAAATACCAAACAGGAAGAGTGCTGTAACCTGAAGAAGGAGGATGAGAAGGTATGATAAGCAGACAAAACATCCACCAGCTATCACCAACCCCCCCACGAGTTGAGATTAGGCCTGAGAGCAGGAGGCAGCCAGGAAGAAGGTGTGCTGAAAGAGGGTGGTGCGAGAAGCAATGGTCCAAAATCTTTGAAGAAGCCATACCTCTCCTTGACCAGATGTATGCAGATGCCAGGAAATCTGAAGATGTGGCTTAGTGTGTTTTGTGTTGCCCAAGCAGATGCGTGCCTGGAGGAGTAGTTAACCGACAAGGTCCTGAAGAGTTGAAACTGGAATGGAAATTTCACAGTGGGAAACAAATACTGAATAGCAGCTGGAGACTCCGTCTAGAAACCACTATTTTCCAGTCCAGCAGATGGGGAACTTTCACAACTCCCTCTACTGTTGTGCAGCCAGGAACAGCTCTGAGATCAGAGGCGGAGAGAGCATGCCTGACATGATGATGTTGTGCCCCCTTCATTTTATATTCATGTACACGTGTGCATCCCTGAACCAGATGGTCATAAATGAACTGAAGGTATTGGGGCCCCTGGGTGGCTCAGTCGGCTAAGCATCCAACTCTCGGTTTCAGCTCAGGTCATGATCTCACACTTTCATGGGTTTGAGCCCCGAGCTGGACTCTGCTCAGGCAGCGTGGAGCCTGCTTGTCCCCCGCACACCTTGTCTCTCTCTCTCAAAATAAATAAATAAACTTAAAAAAGAAAACTGAATTGAAGGTATTGTCCTGCCACTTGCTATGTCTGTTCAGCACTCTGCTTTTGAGATCTACCCATGATGATGTAAATAGCCCATTTCTTTTAATGACTCTCTAGTATATTCCATCACACAAATATACCAGCGCTTATTATCTATTCCCTTATTGATGGTCAGTTTGGTTAGCTGCAATTTTTTTTTTTTTTTTTTTTTTTTTTACTCTTTCACTATTTTTACTACTGTAGTTTTAGGGAGGGCTAGAATGAGCATCTCTGAATGTTTTTCTCCTTTTGCAGACAAGTGTACGAGTTCCCCTTGAAGCATATTTAATTGCTGCACCAGGAAATGAACACATTTGGGGAGTTTTACCAGAAACTCCCAAATGGTTTCCAAAATGCTTGTACTTCATGCTCTTATACTTAGTCCCTGAGCACTTGGGAGAAAACAGTAAAACATTTACATTAAACTTTCTAAAGAGACTCTTGTTCAGGTAGCACTAGGTTGCAAACCCCCAGCCTCTTTGAAGGTGGAAAATGAGGCTCAGATTTGCAACAACGGGGATGGAACTAGAGTGTATTATGCTCAGTGAAATCAGTCAGTCAAAGAAAGACAAATATCATATGATTTCACTCATATGTAGAATTTAAGATACAAAACAGATGAACATAAGGGAAGGGAAGCAAAAATAATATATGAACAGGGAGGGGGACAATACAGAAGAGACTCTTAAATATAGACAACAAGAAACTCTTAAATACAGAGAACAAACAGAGGGTTGCTGGAGGCGTTGTGGGTGGGGGGATGGGCTAAATGGGTAAGGGGCATTAAGAAAGACACTTCTTGGGATGAGCGCTGGGTATTATATACAGGGGATGAATTACTGGATTCTACTCCTGAAATCATTATTGTGCTATATCCCAACTTGGATGTAAATTTTTAAAAAAGAAAAAAAGAAAAGAAAATGAGGCTTAGGTTAGCCCAAGAAGCTTCTAGGCTTGCCATGTGTGGCTGGGAATAGAATGCAGCTGTTAAAATTGGATCTTCAAACACTATTGAAAGCATACAACATGGTAATAATATAATGTTTAGTAAAATAAATAAATAAATAAAAGCCGCAAAATAGTCTTACATTATATCCCGATTTTGTGAATGCATATGTATCTGAAAAATGGCAGAGGAACTAATCACAGCGATAACAGTGATAGTAGTCTCTCTTTCTGGGTGAGTTTTTTGTTTTTTGGTTTTTTTTCTTTGTAATTCAACCTCCCCTGGGCACATGTGCCCCAGGCGACTCAAAAGTTTTCACCCACCGCCGCCCCCCCCCATGCCTGTCTGCAAATGACCACAAAAGCACTGTGAATAATGACTTGGGGGTTACAAAGAAATTTCAGCAAATAAGCAAATTTGCAAATACAGAATCCATGAATAATGAAGAAGAACTATATATACTTATGCAAATCAGTCACACAAATTATAAATGGTAGCAATATCTAAACAAGACCCTATTATTAAAACCCAATAAGTTGGGGGTATTCATTCAAGCGACAGACATCAACTGCCCTCAGTCCTGCTGAGACTCCTTCCTGTGGCATTTAGCTGACCACGTCACTTGAAGAGCCCATCCACTTAGCAGGTAGACATTTTGCACCCATGTCTGGAACACCCCAAGCCTCATGGGTCTCCCTTTTTTTTAATGTTTATTTATTTTTGAGAGAGACAGAGACAGAGACAGAGCACAAGCAGGGAAGGGGCAGACAGAGAGGGAGACACAGAATCCGAAGCAGGCTCCAGGCTCTGAGCTGTCAGCATAAAGCCCAACGCAGGGCTCGAACTCAAGGACTGTGAGATCATGATCTGAGCCAAAACCGAGTTGGGCGCTCAACCGCCTTAGCCACCCAGCTGCCCCTATTTATTCTATTAAAAAAATTCTTGTTTTACATTTATTTATTTTTGATAGGAAGGGGCAGAGCACAAGTGGGGGAGGCGCAGAGAGAGAAGGAGACACAGAATCCAAAGCAGGCCCCAGGCCCTATGCGGGGCTCGAACTCACAAACTGCGAGATTATGACCTGAACCAAAGTCGAATGCTTAACCGACTGAGCCACCCAGGCGCCCCTCATGGGTCTCCCTTTAGTCTTTCAACATAAAATACAATCAGGATATTTTGTTTTCAGGAATCTTTTCCTATTTAGAGAAGTCAGGGCTGTATTTGGTCTTTGCGTTGGTTATTAAAATTCCACTCTACTTATTTTTTGTTGTAAGCAATCTCTGAATTTTCAAGTCTATAAAGGATCCCATGTGTACACTTTTAATTGGTTTAATTTCTCCCTGTATAAGGGAGAATAAATTTTAAGAGACGCATTTTTAAAATGAGACACTGAAGAAAGGAGTTAGCATACCAAAATGCAACCCACCATTTTGAAAGATTTCAGACCTCATATCTATTTTTTCAGGGCCTCTCGGTGGCTCAGTTGGTGAAGCGTCTGACTTCAGCTCAGGTCATGATCTCGAGGTTCATGAGTTTGAGTCCTGCTCGGGCTCTGTGCTGACAGTGAGGAGCCTAAAGCCTGATTCAGATTCTGTGTCTCCCCTGCTCTCTGCCCCTTGTCTGCTCATGCTCTGTCTCTCTCTTTCTCAAAAATAAATAAACATTAAAATTTTTTTTAAAAAGACCTCATATCTACTATTTTCAGGTGTAGCCCTCAAAGATGGATTACCCCAACAACTCTGCCAGGAATATGAACTAAGAAATGTTATTTGGAAAAAAACAGTCATTGTCTCACAGCTGACCTCTGTATGCCTGCCAAACGAATAACAAAACTTCAAACACAAGGGGCACTTGGGTAGCTCAGTAGGTTAAGCAACCGATTTCAGCCCAGGTCACAATTTCACGGTTCATGAGATCAAGCCCTGCCTCTGGGTTCTTACTGAGTATGGAGCCTGCTTGATATTCTCTCCCTCCCCCTCTCTGTGCTCTTGCCCCTGCCCTCCCCTTCTGCCCCTCCCCTGCTTGCACTCTCTCTCTCTCAAAACAAAACAATTTCAAACACTATATTTTCTGATTTTTTTTTTTTTTTTAGCAGCAGGCAAAAGTTTATTAGAGTATAAGCTCAGAAAATAAGAACAGTGTGAAAGCTCTCTTTGCAGAGAGGGGACATTCAAAAGTCTGAATTTTTTTAAGATTATATGCTTGATGAAAATTATCTTTTTAAGCCAGTCTAATTTTTAATGATTTTAATCATATTGTAGATGGGTAGCTTTTCTTTTTTCTTTGTTATGACTATTCTCAAGTCCTAAAGCATTCCAAGATAAAATTGCAGGAAAATGCACTGGCTCCAAGAGCTTTGTGGAAAGTCCCCTAGAAACTCATTGATATGGAAAGGATGAATATTGAACGCGGTGAAAGCAATCACTTTGGTGGAGTCCCAGAAGATTCAAATGCATAAACATAAGCCTTGTGATGTTTGGGAACTACAATAGGCAATATAAATAAATCATCTGTAAAACGGTAACATGAAAAAAAAAATACAAGAAGAGATAGAAAAATGAAAGAAATTACTTTTACCAATATGTTTCTCAAATAATGGGAGGGAGGATGAGGAAATAAATCAGAGACTGTGGTGTTTTTAAAAAAGGCTTAGTAACAATTGAAGTACATTGTTTTAAATTTCTGAAAGTTACAGATTTTTCCACAGAAAGTCAGAGTTTGTACAACCCATGTTGATGATTTGTCTGACATTTGAATTAACACACACACACACGTGCATTTTTCAAGCCAGGTCTTTTAAAAATCTCCCGTTAAGAAGACTTAATAAATGGAAAATGGCGTGAATTGTTGACTTACTTTACCCAAGCAATGAAAACCATGCAAATGCTTAACTTTTTGGTGCAGACATATTTCTGCTGTCAGGCCCTCATGTTTAAAATTTTTTTTTTTTCAACATTTTTTATTTATTTTTGGGACAGAGAGAGACAGAGCATGAACGGGGGAGGGGCAGAGAGAGAGGGAGACACAGAATCGGAAACAGGCTCCAGGCTCCGAGCCATCAGCCCAGAGCCTGACGCGGGGCTCGAACTCACGGACCGCGAGATCGTGACCTGGCTGAAGTCGGACGCTCAACTGACTGCGCCACCCAGGCGCCCCATGGCCCTCATGTTTAGATTCAATGGCATCAGTGCAGTTCTGTCTACAAATCTGAAATGCAACCCAGGCAATAGAATTAAAGGAACAGACTGCCTTGGACAGCAACATCAGAAACCGAAACACAGAGGTGCCTGGGTGGCTTAGTCGGTTAAGTGTTCAACTTCAGCTCAGGTCATGATCTCGCAGTTGGTGAGTTTGAGCCCTGCTTTGGGCTCTGTGCTGACAACTCAGAGCCTGGAGTCTGCTCTGGATTCTGCGTCTCCCTCTCTCTTTGCTCCTGCCCCATTCACACGCTGTCTGTCTGTCTCTCTCTTCCTCTCTCTCTCTCAAAAATAAAAATGTAAAAAAAAAAAAAGAAAGAAACTGAACAACACATGAGAATTTAGTTTTTAAATACATACAATATCCCTGAAGGCAAGTCGACACTATATGTTAACTCAAGAATAAAAAAAGTAAAATAATAAATAAATAAATACATACATACATACATACATACATACATAAAACATCTATGATTTCAAAGTGAGACCATCACCATGATTTTCAATTTAGGAGAGAAGTAGTAAGGTAGGGACCTGAATGTAGGAGAATGAATACCCAAAGAAGCAAAGACCACACTAACTTTGGTTCTAAAGGAGTACAAGTCAAATGAGGACCAAAAATTATAATGTTGAATCGAAGGATCAGAACTAGTTTGTAAAAGATGTAATCCTAAAGAATCAGGGCAGAAGAACCAGAAACTGAAGAGTCAGAAGGGTTAGACAATGTCTGGGGTGCTCCACAGTCAAATTGCTCTCCTCTCCCTGTGATTCCTTTAGCTCTGAAAGTTGGTTTGATTAACCCAGTTTCAGTCCAATTACCTTTTTAATTCTTCACATTTACTCTTGGCTAAGGTGCCCAAAAGCTTTAATTTCTTTCTAAAATTACCTCATTGTTTAAAAAAAGTGTCTTTAAAAACTCAATGCCTCTAAAAGATCTGTGTGAGCAACAAAACATCTTTTTCTTTTGCAAGTCTACTCACAATGAGTCTTGGGAAATAACCCTAAGTTTACCGTCAACATGAGCAGCATAAGCAAAACACGAGTGCTTGGCCAAGTGCTCCTAATGACACCAAAGGCCACAGGAGGGCAGGTCAGCACGTACCTTGAAATGATGACCATCCTTTGCATTTGCACAGTATGGTTAATATCTTTAGGGTCTGCTTTTATTGACTGGATGTTAAATTACAATGTACGTTCATTTTAACAAATAAAAGCCTACAGAAGCATGCTATAAAAGGATAGCAAAGTTACTAATCCCTCCTCTCATCACTTCCATTTCAGGCCCCTCAACCAGCACACCCCCCTCCCACTTCCACACCACTTTGAATGGCAGTCAAGTCAAGGGCTCTTGACCACCCGCAAGTGTCATTTAGTGCAGGGTGGAACTCAGGTATAAGGACCCCTTCTTCTCTTCTGGGGATAGACAAACTTGGGTTGGGTACAACTAAACACAGCATGGGGCTGTGCTCCAGAAGAGGGACCCCACCTCTCTCTGACCCTTCCTTTTTATGGGGCAAGTATTGAGATGTGCTCACAAATAGGGGGAAATAGCCTTGAGCTTGGGGACCAAAAGGATGAGCGTGGGTACCAGCTCCTTTACAAGATTCTAGGACCATTATTGTTGGCAGCTGGTAGTCTTATGAGAAATTGAGTTGGTGTGCCAATTCACCACGCCATCCCTGGGGGAGGAGAAATCCCTGTCCTGGCCAGCTTAGTGCCAGTAACAAAAAGAGATACTCAGGGGTCAAAGATCCAAGCATTCTGTGCAAAGCTTGCTTTGTGTTTATCCGTGTATGCATATCCGTGTATCTTCATATAGATCTAGACATATATGTATGGGTCTGTGTGTGTGTATACATCCTCCCTATCTCTATACAGTTTATGTATGCGACACAACACAAATAGAAAGGGTTTGCTTTTTATATTATTGAAACAAAGGAGGAAATAGGATCATACATTATTCTGCAACATGTCTTTTCACTAAATGTATCATGACTTTCCTGATTAAAGCCGAGGAAATCAGGGACCAGAGAGGTAAAATGAGTACTCCGTAACTGGAGATCATTCAATGACCGAGCAGAATTGAAATCCTTATGCCCCGGTCCGCTACACTGCCTGGCCTGGACTCTCCCCTCAGTAGCACGGGCCCTGCCCGAGATGGGGTTCGGTAGATGTGAGACCTTTGTGGGTGCAAAGCTGTACAACTTCTGCTCCTCTGCAAAAGCGCGATTTCATTCCAGATCCCGCAGAGCTGAAGCATCTGACAAGACAAGTCCACTCTTTTTGTTTTGTTTAGCCAAAGGAAGACAAGTCCCAGGGAAGGTCCTTAGGGCTAAAAGGGTCAGGCGCCTCAGAGGCTGAAGAAGTAAGTGGTACCAAGGAATCGACTCTAAAAATTCCATCTTCTCTCATCCTTGTCTCAAAGAATGCATACATCTATTTATTATAGTGGAAGATGGCAGCTTTGTTTCACAAACCTCAGAGACGACAGTCCGAAAAATTTGTTCTCAGCACAGTACTATTTCTCAGTTTAGGGGAGTGTTTTCTCGGTGTCTCTATCTTGTTATTCTGTATAATTTAGATTAAAAAAAAATCAGGGGGCAATTGTCCGGTGGCACACTGTATTTCTCAGGATTGTTTAAGAACAGAGGATGTGTATGCCCATAAACAACGGTGCCCATGATGAAATGCATAAATGATATTAACATGTACACAAGACCTTCTCAATGAACTGTGACATATATCACAACACTTGAGAAACAACAGTCTATTAGTAAATTAGTCTACCTGCTCTTCTCACACATCCTTTCAGTACATTCTCAACATAGTAACCAGAGTGATGCTGTTAAAACAGAAGCCGAACCCGCCCACTGAGTCCCAACTATGCTACAGTGGAGGCAATGCTGAGTGCTTTGAAGAAAAATAAAACAGGATGAGGGACTAGAGAGGGAGAGGCACTCCTTCAGATAAAGTAGTCAGAGACGGCCTCACTGAAGAGGCAGCCCTGGGGCAGAGTCTGAGCCCAGTGAGGGAGTGAGACACGGATATAATAGGGGCTGAAGGAAAGACAATATGTGAGTTCGTAGCAGACAAACAGCAATCTCAGTGCCTTACTTATAGAAATGTACTTCTCTGTAAATGGGCACTAGTTATTTTCCTTCCCTACACAGTTAGCCACACCACTGTATCTTCATATCTGCTCCCCAAAACGGTATTCAATGAAAAGTTCTCATATAACCGATGCCATGGACTCTCATCCCCCCTGGAGTAAATGCCAAAGTTCTTTCAATGGCCTCAAAGTCCTCCCACTCTGACCTGCCTCCAAGCCCCCACCCCCTTGCCCAATTCCCTCTCTGGCCCTCATTCCCCCTACCCTCCCCCTCCTCACTCAACTCCACCTCTCTGGCCTCCTTAGTGTTCTTGGAACATTCCAGCTTCAGGATCTTTGTACTGTGTTGTCATTTGTCTGGAATGCTCTTCACCTACCTAGTTTTTATGACTCGCTCCCTCACCTCTTTCTGGTCTTGACTCGAATGTTGCCTTCTTAGGAATTCTTTCCTGGCTAACCTTTATAAAACTGCAGCCCCACCCCACCCCCCTCCACACACACACACACACACACACACACACACACGCACAGGCACACTCTCTCTCTCTCTCTCTCTCTCTCTCTCTCAACTCCTTATCTCTCTCCCTTTCTCCCCTGCCTTATTTTTCTCCTTATGGCTTCACATTATCCAGCATACTACAGTCTATAATCTTATCTAATTTTCTTATCTCTCCATGAGGTCAGGGATTTCTCATTCTGAAAGGGGTTTGGTATTGTTCGGTTTTTTGTTGTTGTTGTTTTGTTTTGTTTTTTTCTCCCTCACTGCTTTATCACCAGCACCTAGGACAGTACCGCGCAACGTGTTAGGCACTCAAGAAATACTGGTTTGTCGAATGAATGAGTGACAACTGTTGTCAACAAAATGATCAGCGTTTTTTTTTTTAATGTTTTTAATGTTTATTTATTTTTGAGAGAGAGAGAGATTGTGAGTGGGGGATGGCCGGAGAGAGAGGGAGACACAGAATCTGATGCAGGCTCCAGGCTCTGAGCTGTCAGCACAGAACCCGATGGGGGGCTTGAACTCACAAACAGTGAGATCAGACCTGAGCTGAAGTTGGATGCTTAACTGACTGAGCCACCCAGGCGCCCCTAAAATGATCAGCTTTTTGACGCTATTTAGCATTTCGGTGAGTGACACCAGAGCCATGGACACCTGAAGCCAGTTTTTCCAACCAAAAGAGTTTTTCCAACTCTTACTCTGTCGTAAGAGTTAACCAGGGCTTAGTTTACAACGGGTCAAATGCACCACGCGTTTCTTATATTAGGGTTTGCCAGGGTCCAGGATGGTTATAAGGCTGGGATGTTAAGCCAGCCAAATATTCCAAGGGGAGCCAAAGCATGAATGGACAAAGCTCTTGTACAGGGTAGTTCCAGCTGGAGGGCTGTGTCACTCTCTAGGGAGAAAGGCCTCTAGCTGCTCGGAAAAGACTTCGTGGAGAGTGGGCTGGACACTGTTAGGTTGGCTCCCAATAGAGCTGCTCCTCAAGGCTCCCATCCAAGAACCCTCAATGTAGTGGGTTCACATCTGCCCCTTTTCTTCCTCCTCCACCGTGCTCTACAACCAGAGTCCTCTCAACTCTGCTCCCCTTCAGGAACGTGTTGCTACCCTCCAATGGAAGGGTAGATAAGACCTATTTGTCTTTATTGCACTGTGAGCAAGGCAGACCCTGGTAACTCTGTGGCCTCCCTACAACCAGAAGGAAAATTGACCCCACCCAGCCACTAGAAGAATCTTCTGAAAATCTTCACCCCTTTGTTATCATCCTATGGCATATCTAACACTCTTTGGTTTCCATAAATGCTGGTTCATGAATTAATGATCTATTACTAATGTCTCCAGTCAATATAGAGCATTTATTTATTCCAGAGTTCTCTGCAAGACTGCGCGCATTATACCTTGTCGGTAATTAGATTATGCCCTAGGGATCTGTGGGTAAACCTAAGCCTGTCTCAAATGTCATGTTTCAGAATCCGAAGTATAAAAATCCATAATTGGCTGGCTTCTTAAGAACAAAGAGAATGATAGCTTGTCTGCTCCAAGAAGGATACGCGAGAGGAACACAAACAAAGAATTATTGTATAGGGAAATGAGATTTTAAAAAGACCCGAGAAAAGCTGATGGTCTGGTGCACGCGAGTGAACCCTGCTAGTATGAAAACCTAGCTAGGAACATGGCTAATCAATGCATATGCAAATGCTCTCAGGAAAGCCCTCTGAAACTAGTGTGAGCTCTCTCTGGATGCTGGAGAATTGTGAAGATAATCACCTGTGACACTCAGCCTTTCCTTGAGACACAATTTTGAACAACTGACCTTATTTCTGAGCTGAGTGGATGCCAAAATTGAATTTCTGCTCAGCTGGAACCAAATTCACTCCCAGCCATCTCTCAAGTGAGTTGGCAACACTTGCTTTGAATTCTTTGTCCCACTTATGCAGAATTAATTTGGAGTCATTTTGAAGTCTTTCCCGTTTGGACCGGGCAGTGCCGAGGAAGAAGTGTGGTGTCCATCGGGTCTCATATTAACCTCTTTGTCTATGCGTCTGCTTGGCTTTCTATTAACTTTGGAGGCTTGTTCACTTAACATGGTGAACAAGGCTCCTCTAGGGTTCACCTGAATTCCACAAATATTTGTAGAGTAATCACCCCAGGTCGGGTACTCTGAAACACGCTGGGGTGGCAGGGCTGGGGTTTACAGACAGTGTCATGCAGGAAAGGATCTAAGCTCTGGAGTCAGACTCTGGCTTCTGATCCTGGCTCCACCCGCAGACCCGCGGCCGGGGGTAGGTAATGAACAAGTTACATGCGCACCACAAGCCTTTGATCCCTCAGCTGTGCAATCGGGGTGACGATCCCAAATTGGAAGACATTGTGAACAAATTCAAAACAGCGTAAAACAGAATAGCGAACAGCCCTAAATGCAACACGTAATAAAATGAGCTGTGACTTTATATCTTCAGTGCATTGTTAATCCCTAATCTCTAGAAGCTGACACACTCAAGCAGAAGGGAGCAGAGGCCAAATGATGACATTCATATTAGCCAGGACAGGAAGCAGCAGAAGGAAGGGAAGCCCATGTGAAAACATACACTAAAGGACGTAAGTGCTGTGAGCGCCGGGAAAACGCGTCCCAGTCCCCACCTGGAGGCCTCCTTCCCAACATTCACCCTCCAAGCCTCTCGCCACATAATTAGAAAATGTCTTCTTCTCTCTGTGGTGAACATGCCTCATTTAAATTCCATTGCATTCCAGTCCAGTCACATGAGATCAACATATAAATTAAAAGCAGTTTGAATCTCTGAGACGAGATGTAATTTTTGACTTTTCTACTTGAGGGAACAGAACAGCATCATTGTTACTCTACTGAATAAAAAAGATTTTTTAAAAAATGTAAAAATTTAAAAAAATTAAAAAAAAAAATCTTCGAGCCCCCCTCCATGCTCCCATGGATGGTAAGGGGAAAGGACAGAGAAAATCATGCCTAAAGTTTGACTGAGGAGTAGTCTGCTTTATTAATAAAATTTCTCCCCATTGGCATAATTTTATAATGCACCACCATGAGTCTTACTCTAGAGAGAGAGAGAGAGAGACAGAGAGAGAATATATATATATATAAAGTATATATATATATAAAGTATATATATATATATATATATATATGATAGTAAGGGCTCCTAGGGGTTTCATTTGGTCAAGCATCCGACTCTTGGTTTTGCTCAGGTCACGATCTCATGGTAGGTGGGTTCCAGCCCCGAAACCAGGCTCCATGCTGACGCTGTGGAACCTGCTTGGGATTCTGTCTCCCTCTCTCCCGGCTCCTCCCCTACTTGCTCTCTACCTCTCTCTCTCAAGAATAATAAACATTAAAAACAAAAGCCTTTAGGGGTGCCCGGGTGGCTCAGTCGGTTAAGCGTCCGACTTCAGCTCAGGTCATGATCTCACGGTCCGGGAGTTCGAGCCCCGCGTCGGGCTCTGTGCTGACCGCTCAGAGCCTGGAGCCTGTTTCGGATTCTGTGTCTCCCTCTCTCTCTGACCCTCCCCTGTTCATGCTCTGTCTCTCTCTGTCTCAAAAATAAATAAACGTTAAAATAAATAAATAAATAAAACAAAAGCCTTTAAAAACTAGTAATATATATCTGTATATGTGATACTGTATATGTGCATGCATGTATACGTGATCGTATAATAACATAGCCAACTATCGTCAATGGACAACCTCTACAGTGTAACCTTTGGCCCACGTGAAGTCCCTTAAGGTCAGTGACCCTCTAAATGTAAAAACAGTACACGTGAAACTCCACTTATGGTTTGTTCAGAGCTCCAGGAAAACAGGTGACCTGTGAGTGAAACAGGTATTTAAGGCATCGACTATCCTCCACAAGTGAGCATTTCTGGGTTTCTGACTTGAAGATGTGGATATTTTCCACCTTTTGATTCCAAACTGCCTTATTCTTGTCTCCCATGGCGAGGCACACACCCTGCGAACCGGGCCCCCTCACCCAAGAAAAACAGCCTCGACAGGCCGCCTCCTCTTCATCTCACCTGGCGCTTGTGCATCTCAGCTTGTGCATCTTTCCCTGACATCGGCACGTTGACATGCACACAAATGGCCACGTCACTGAAGCTCCCAAACTGTCTATTAAAAACTAATTCTCCCTTAATTTAATAACACCAGTCTCTCTTTTAAGACCAGTTTCTGGCCAATAAAATGCTTGGGTCAAATGATTGTGTAATCAAATTCTTTCCCTGTCCTGCTAACACAGCTTGATGATTTTAATCAATGGCCGCTTTTAACTCCTTCATGCATTTTTGTTTTTCCCCTAAAGCATTTGTGATGCCAAGATTTCAAATAGAAATTTCCTCTTCCGGGCAGCTTTGGCAGACCACACCTTCCCCCCACCCCCGCCCCTTCCAAGGTGAGCTTAGGTTGACTGTGATTTCATAATATCACTGATACAGTGTTCCCTTTTTAAGGAGGTGGATTAATTGAAGGTGTGGGGAAAGCTTAGATGTGTAGAGGAGGAAGCGTTCTCTTTTTACACAATTATTGAGTAACTTGGGAGGCACTGCAGAAACTATTTACATCTCCTCTGTAAAATGAGGGGGCTGAATTGAATTTCCTTTGTGTCTCCTCCAGCTTTGGCAGATTGTGAGTCCACCAGGCCCTTGACTTTGAACTCCTGGGGAGCAGTCAACAAGAATTAATCATCCCTGCACTTCCAAAGCCTCTCCCGAGGTCTGGCACCCAGTCCGGCCTTCGATGTTAATAAATGAATTAATCACCTTGCCTTTTTACAGGCTCCACTCCAATTCATTCTGACTAGAGCAAGAATCATAGGTTGCCATTAATGGCTCACAATTCCGTTCCAAAGATCACAGAATCTTGAGTGTAAAATTTTCCTCTGTTTTGCGTTTTATTCTGTTGCTGGAGGGCGCAGGCACGTTTCCTACGTATGGACGTAGTGCTGACGCTTTCTCTCGAGATGGACCCGTTCGTTAGTCCACACAACAAATATTCGCAGACACCTGCGAGGCAATAGTATTACAGTGCTGAACTACATACGGCTCTTTCTATCAAGGAACTTACAGTGCGATGAAGAAGTCAGACAAGTTAACATAAAACAAGTTCTATGAAGGCTAAGCACGGGTGCCGTGGGGACAAAAGAAGCTGACTGGGTCTGAGGACTTCAGGGAAGGTTTCCCAAAGGAAATCATAAACAAACTCAGAACTTTCAGCTCAATAGGAGTTAGCAGAGTGCATGTGGTGGGGAGGGTGGATGGCATTGAAGGCAGTGAGCGTGACAGGTTGCTGAATTGGTCTTTATTTACAGGCAGCAAAGGACCCTGGAAGAAAGTTCAAGCAGGGACTTGACATGATCTAAACTGTATCTTGGAAAGATGTTTCTAGCTGAAGTTAGAAAATTGGAAAGGGACGAGACCAGGGGCCAACGGCATAAGAAGGCTTTTAGGGGGGGCACTGAAGATAAAGTGGATGGCAGTGGACATGAAGAGAATTCAGTGGATTCTGGCTATATTGAGAAAGGTGGATGTACATGTGTGCGTGTTGGAGGGCGAGGAGAAAAAGACAAGTCAAGCCCGGTTTTTGCTTGGAGAAACTGGGTGGACGGGGTGTCATTCACTGAGATCAGAAACATCTTCTAAAGCAACAGTACTTTGGGAGGCAAGAGAAGTGATGATGAATTCCATAGGGCGGCCAAGGGATAGTCAAGATGAGATGCCCAGCAGTCAGTGGATTAGAAGGGTCTAGATCTCAGGAGAGAGTTTGGGGGTGAAATATATACAACTGATAGCCATCGACATGTCGACAGAAACTGAAGCTATTAGAATGAATGTCTTGAGGAGGAGAAGAGCGGCTGGGGAACCTTAAGAAATACTTTAAAGTCATTCAAATACTTTGCTCACTGATTATTGTCACCTGCTTGGTCCCTATTGCAAAGACACCGTTTGACTCTAAGTCTTAAAAAATCTGGCCAGTCACTTTCCATTGTGGTCCCAACTTGGAGCTCTGTGGAGGACGGTGCCAAGCTCTAGGCACTTCAGATGTCTCCCATAAATTATCAATTTCTCACCCAAAAGAATTCACAAATATTGCTTGGTCATATGAGTGCGGAGAACAGGAAATATTACTATGAAACACGTGGGAGCTAAAACGTGTTCCTGAGTTTAATGCAAGAATGTTCTTATTGATTATATCGAACACTAGAGACGGAAGATACAGTATGAAAACAATCCATCTAGGGCGGAGATTCCTTGTGTCTGTCACTAAGCTGTTCCTTGGGGGGGGGGGGGGCGGTTGCAGGTAGGGCAGAGGCAGCACAATTCTCTGCTTTTACCATCTTCCCAAATCACAGACACAGTTTAATCAAGGAAGAGGAGAAGACGGCAGCTGTGATGTAACAGCCAAAGTGATGTCCACAAAGAACCACAACCAAAAACAGCACTTACACCCCTGGTAACAAACTGAAATCAAAAGCTTTTGGCATAATCCTTGAGTCACATATGTATGATGTCTCAGTAGTCGTAAATGTGGGTCTCGGAGGCATTTTAGTAAACAGGGTTAGGCAGAAATTCATAGCCAAGCAAATAATAATTCCTTTCACCATTTTATGAAACCCTGGGGAGATTGAAGTTACTTTTTATTTTAGTTTGTTTTATTTCACGTAATCTGAAGTATTCCAGCGCCATTTAAGATCCCATCTGTTGAGAATTTCAAAGGTTTTGTCAACTTTGCAACAAATATTTTGATGTTCTAAGGAGCTTAAATCAGATAAGAGATTCCGGGGAATACAGAACCATCCAAAAATTGTTATCCCAAAAGATTTAGTTATTTTCTTAATCATGCATCTGCTACAAACTCATATTTTAAAGAGCTAACTTTTTGCAGGCAATCCAGTTCTGAGGATATAATGAATCCCTAAGATTAGACATCTTGGTAAAAATAGACATGTGGATTAGTGGCAAATAATAGGGTGCCGAAAATGGAATCATATATCCTGCTGAAAAACTTCTCCAAGTGTTGAACTCTTTGAACTTTAACAGGAATGTGGGCATTGCACATTGGTCCAATGATTTTGTAAATAAAAATCCATCACTCTTAATTTTCTTTGTAGAGGGATGTTCTAAGTAAAATGAATCTCTACTTTTTTTTTTTTTTTTTTGGTCTAATACTGGACGTTTCTTATATTTCAAACACTTAACATTTATCAACCCATCCAATCCTCACAGCCATGCAAAGTAGGCACTATTATCAGTCCCATTTTCCAGATGAGTAACCTGAGAGACAGAAATGCCGATCAATTTCCCCAAAGTTGCATAGGTAATAACTAGTAGTATTTAGATTCTGACTTTAAAGTCCTCATGCTGAGTCACTGGCATCCTAGAGGCAACAGTTCCCCCTGCGTTGTCCCCCACAGGACACACACATCAGTGTCACCTGGGGAGCTTGTTTAAAACTCCCAGCCCCTGGGGAAAACGACCTCTCCGTGCTCTACCTCACGGGGGCGGGGGGGGGGGGGTCCCACCTTCCCTTTTCCTTCTGAAGCCTGTGGATATCATATGCCAACATGTCTCAGATTTGGGCTCATTAGAATCACCTTTAGAGTTTGTTAAAAATGCAGGTTCCAGATATTAACTTTTTCAAGTTTATTTCTTCCCTTTAAGTAATCTCTACATCGGACGTGGGGCTCGAACTCACGACCCTGAGATCAAGAGTCACATGCTCTTCCGGGGCACCTGGGTGGCTCAGTCGGTTGAGCGTCCGACTTCGGCTCAGGTCATGATCTCACAGTC
Source organism: Panthera uncia (assembly GCF_023721935.1). Lineage (NCBI taxonomy): Eukaryota > Metazoa > Chordata > Mammalia > Carnivora > Felidae > Panthera > Panthera uncia. The sequence continues at coordinate 15,439,635 of NW_026057580.1, forward strand.
TGTGGGTTCGGGCCCCGCGTCAGGCTCTGTGCTGACAGCTCAGAGCCTGGAGCCTGTTTCCAATCCTGTGTCTCCCTCTCTCTCTGCCCCTCCCCCAGTCTCACTTTGTCTCACTCTGTCTCTCAAAAATAAATAAATATTAAAAAAAAATTAAAAAAAAAAAAAAAAAAGAGTCACATGCTCTTCCGACTGAGCCAGCCAGACGCTCCTAGATAATTTTTTTTTAAACCTTTATGGTTATAATGATGGAAAACTTCCAGTTTTCCTGTTTCTTCAAGAAATGTACATTTTCTCCTATTCTGTGTTTAATCCTGCGGCTGTAGGACACACACACACGTATACTAAGTGTATATGCAGTGCTGACACTTTTGCTTGAGGGGAACTCATTCATGCGTCCATGCAACAAATATTTGCAGAGCACATACTAGGCAGTGGTACTACGAGGCTCAACTACACCCAGCTCTTTCTTTCAAGGACCTTAGAGAGTAATAAAGCCATCAGACAAGGAGAGAGGTTTATTGGATCTTTCCACGGTTTACACCATCGCAAGAGTCCAGGTACGGAGGTTGGGATGGAGCCGGGGAGCTGGCTAAGCGCAGTAACATAGAAGTTTATCTTCATAGTGAACGGAATTGCGTCTCTGAAGATGTTTTTCCTGCCGCTGTGGGACGAGGTAAAACAGAACAAGCGCCAAGAGGTCTGATTTCTCCGTAGGGGAGATATGCTCAGGTGCACCCCTGCTGAAGGCAGATCTACTGACCCCTGCAATATCGTGGCCGAAGTCTAAGGAGGCAGGAGGTCCGTGGAGCCGCTGCAGATGTCTGCTTGATGAATTAACTACCACTCTCTAGTTTCACGGTGATTTCGTCTTATCTCCACTATCGGCTTATTAGTTACCTTATTTTTAAAATTCTGTTAGTGGTTGCTGCATGTACCTTTTGGCATCACAGTCTACCTTCAGATAATATATTACCACTTCAGGCACAGTGTGAGAACCTTACAGAACATTCCTTCCAATTCCTCTTCCCTGTCATTTGTGCTATATTTTCCCACATTCCTCTCGTACATGTATTATAAACTCCATTATACATCGTTGGCACGTTCGCTTTCGACAATCTACTATCTTTAAAGTCATTAAAACTCTCACTCCTCTCAAAATAAAGACACTTAAAAAAATTGTCATTCTATTTTTCAAGGGGAAAAAGACTTTTCTTTTTATCCCTGTTTTTGCCATTTCTGGTGTTCTTCCTTCTTTTTGTCAGGTTTCCATCTGAAATTTCTGTCTGGATTCCTTCTGCCTGAAGACCTCCTTTGATATTTCTGTAGCACGAGTCAGCTGGCAGTTAATTCCCTCAGCTTTGGTTTGTCTGAAAATACTTGACTGCGCTTCCAGTTTTGAAAGTTGTTTTTATCAAGTGTATCACTTCAAGTTAACAGTTTTTCTCCCAGTATGCCAGAGATATTATTCTGTTGTCTTCCCGTTTGCTCACTTTGTTGAGTTGTTGGGTTTTATCCTTGCTCTCTGCGATGAATCTCCTCACGGTCTTCAAGATGGTCTCATTATCTTTGGTTCTCCGTGATTCAACTATGTTTCATCCAGATGTGGGTTTTGTTGGTTTGTTCATCTTTTACTTTTCAGCTGTTTTGGGTTTTCACAATTTTTTTTTATGAAGTCAATTCTACCCCCAACAGGGGGCTTGAACTCTCGACCCCAAGATCAAGAGTGGCATGGCTCTACCTGAGCCAGCCAGCCGGGTGCCCCTATCTGTTCTTCTGTTTGTTTGTTTGTTTGTTTTTTACTTTACGTTTATTCAGTTTGGAGCTATCTGAGCTTCTTGGTTCTGGAGTTTGGCATCTTTTACTGTTTTTGTAAAGTTTTGGCATTATCTTCCAAATATTGCTTCTGCCGTTCTCTCTCTCAACTCCTCTTTCCCCTCTTCTCCTTTTCTTTCTTCTGGGATTCTAATTATACATATATTAGACCATTTAACATTGTCCCACATGTCTTGGGACCTCTTTCCAGCTTTTTTTTTTTTTTTTTGCTTTTTCTTTTTTTCTCTTTGTATTTCCGTTTGGGTCATGTCTACTGAGCTATCTTCAAAGTTGCTGATTCTTTCTTCAACTCTATCATGTCCGTGGATAAACCTGTCAAAGGAATTCCTTATCTCGGACATCACATTTGTTTTTATTTCTCACATTTCCGTGTGACTCTGTCTTACAGGTTTCTGATCTTAAATCATTCCATTGTTGTGGCAGATGGTTGTTTTTGCCTGCCCCAAATCCATTCCTTCTTTTTATTTCTTGTTTATACGCTGTGATTTTTGGTTGGTTTCTGTTTGTTTGTTCAGTTGTGCAGGTAGAGAGCAGACATGTATGGGTATAAATTAGTGGAGGCCTATACACATTAAAATTCTACTCTAAGCTACTCACATTTTATTGATTTTTTTTTTTTTTTTTTTTTTTTTTGGTGAAGACTTTTGGAAAAGCTCTTTGCTAATATCTTCTTAACATTTGATGAGTTATTTTTGGCTTTCCTAGAACTTTTTTTTTTTATTTTTATTTTTTAACATTTATTTTGAGACAGAGAGAGACAGAGCGTGAATAGGGGAGGGTCAGAGAGAGAGGGAGACACAGAATCTGAAACAGGCTCCAGGCTCTGAGCTGTCAGCACAGAGCCCGACACGGGGCTCGAACTCATGGACCATGAGATCATGACCTGAGCCGAAGTCGGACACCCAACCGACTGAACCACCCAGGCGCCCCTGGCTTTCCTAGAACTTTAAGGAAACACTTTAATCACTGAATACATCGAGTCTAAAATTCCTGGCCTGACATTTTACTTGCCAGTGTTATATTGGTAGTATCTGGCAGACCTTAAGAGATTCATATGCTTGTGTTATTCTGTACTCAATTGGGGTGATCGTTTTTCAGTTATGAGATTGAATTTATATTTATTGAATTAATTTCACTTTTCCAATCACTGATGAGAAGAATTCCTGCCTGGTCTGAAATCATGACATGTTTTTCAAGATTTCTTGGAAGACCTTGGCTGTGTGACGTCCAGCATTTTAAATGTTCTCATTTCAGAGAGTAGTTTTCAGAACGTAGTAGGTGAGGGGATGGGGCGAGGGGTCTGGTGATTACTTGTCTCATCTGTTTTGTCTGGGCTTCCGGGAAGGCAAGAGTCAGGACTGCTGAAAGTGAAGAGGAGAGATTTGTGTACAGAGAGCTTGGGTAAGGGTGTGGGGAAAACTAGGAGAGAAGAAGGTAGCATGTCACGTGTCCCTCTGGGTGATGCCTCATGTACAACCTCTTTGATTGTATCTTTCTCCAGACTGTGAGCCCCTGTCTCCTAGCACTTTCTACAATTACATTTGTGCGTGTGTGTTTGATTAATTTTTGAGCTCTCCAGATACAAGTTCTGTGGTTTTGTTCACTGTTTATTCTTAACCTCTGAAGTTGCGCCTGACACATAGTAAACACTTTGCAGTTACTTGTTAGATGGATGGATGGATGGATGGATGAGCCCCTAACTTATTCCTGCTAGAATCTGATACCAAAGAGAAATGCTTAAAACTGCAAATAGTGGAATATTGATAATGAAGAAGGCTATACATGTTGGGGGCTGGGGGCATGTGAGAAATCTCTCGACCTTCCACTCCATTTTGCTGTGAACATGAAACTGTTCTAAAAACTAAAGTCTATTCTAAAAATTGCAAATAATTATATGATTTTAATTGTTTTCTCACTAGATGATCGAGATTAATAATCTTCAGCTACTATTACAAATAGTGTTGCTTTCTAACATGAATACAGCTTTCAGTAGTAGAAAAATTTTGCTGTCATGAGTCTCTGCTCTAAATGTGCCATGATAGGGGCGCCTGGGTGGCGCAGTCGGTTAAGCGTCCGACTTCAGCCAGGTCACGATCTCGCGGTCTGTGAGTTCGAGCCCCTCGTCGGGCTCTGTGCCGACAGCTCGGAGCCTGGAGCCTGTTTCGGATTCTGTGTCTCCCTCTCTCTCTGCCCCTCCCCCGTTCATGCTCTGTCTCTCTCTGTCCCAAAAATAAAATAAAAAACGTTGAAAAAAAAAATTTAAATGTGCCATGATATTCTGGGGCACCTGGCTCAGTAGAGCATGTGACTCTTGATCTCAGGGTCGTGAGTTCAAGCTGCACATTGGACGTGGAGCCTACTTAAACAAAAAGAAAAGACAGAAACTGTAAATATGCCATGATATTCTGCTATTGACTAAGATTATAACCTATATTTCATGAAACAGACATTAAGCTGCAGCCCTGGGGTATATCACAACCCCACCAAGCCCCATTTGCGTGGGTTACAAGTGAATGTTATCCCCTGGAGCTGTGCAGTAAGGTCATCCTGGTTAAGGTCCGAGGTAAAACAACTGAGCTGATGATGCACTTTGGAGACTTTGGGGTTGGGATTGAAAATGAGGAGTCACTTCAAATAAGGGCAAAACTTCTTTGGGAGCTGATGGAAACGTGCTAAAATTATTGCTCTAAAATTATTGTTGGGATGCCTGCCTGGCTCAGTCAGTAGAGCACGTGACTCTTGATCTCAGGGTCATGAATTTGACCCCCACATTTGGCCCAGAGATCACTTTAAAAAATTAGATTGTTGTGATGGTTGCATAACTTTGCAAATCTACTAAAAGTCATTACATTGTACACTTAAAATGATTGAATTTTTTTTAAGGCAAATTTATTTATTTTTTAATTTTTTTTAATGTTTATTTATTTTTGAGACAGAGAGAGACAGAGCATAAACAGGGGAGGGGCAGAGAGAGAGGGAGACACAGAATCTGAAACAGGCTCCAGGCTCTGAGCTGTCAGCACAGAGCCCGAGGCGGGGCTCGAACTCACGGACCGTGAGATCGTGACCTGACCCGAAGTCGGACGCTTAACCAACCGAGCCACCCAGGCGCCCCTTGAATTTTATGTTGTGTAAATTATACTTCAATTAAGCTGCTCTTAAAAAATGAGCAAACAAGGGGCACCTGGGTGGCTCAGTCGGTTGAATGCCTGACTCTTGATTTTGACTCAGGTCATGATCCCAGAGTCGTGGGATCGAGCCTGGCATTGAACTCTGCACTGAACATGGAGCCTGTTTAATATTCTCTCTCTCTCTCTCTCTCTCTCTCTCTCTCTCTCTCCCTCTGCCCCTTTCCCCTGCTTGCTCTCTCTCTCAATCTCTGTAAAAAATTAAAAAACAGGGGCGCCTGGGTGGCTCAGTCGGTTAGGCGTCTGACTTCGGCTCAGGTCATGATCTCGCGGTCTGTGGGTTCGAGCCCTGTGTCGGGCTCTGTGCTGATGGCTCAGAGCCTGGAGCCTGTTTCAGATTCTGTGTCTCCCTCTCTCTCTGACCCTCCCCCATTCATGCTCTGTCTCTCTCTGTCTCAAAAATAAACATTAAAAAAAATTTTTTTTTTAAATTAAAAAACAAACAAAACCAAGCAAATAAAAACTACTGGGAATTCTCTTCTATTCCTGCCTTCAACCCTGTTCTCTCCCACCCCCTACAGGAAATTATGTTTATTATTTCTTGGTATATACTACCAGTTTTCCTTTGACAAATGCCAGCAAATACCTATTTATTAATATTTTAAGTGATTTTTAAATGTTGCCTTCAATACCGGTGACTGAGAAAAAGCGGATTTAATTGAGAGGTGAGGAGAAACACCGTTTAAACTTTATGAAGATTCTGAAAGAAGAGAAATTCTGGGGAACGCAAAAAGGTTTTAATTTGTAACGTTGGTTTCCATTAACTTGAGCGAGGGAGTTACGAATTAAGAAAAAAAAAAGAAGGACCAAGAAGGAAATAACAAAATGGCCTTGTGGGAGAGCAGAAAGAAACAATTAGCACCAGTTGGGAGGGAAAATTATAAGAGGAGTTGAGTGGTGTGGGTGGGACTTGCTGGGCTGTGAACCGTGGAGAGCGAAAAGAAAATCTGGTATATTGCAAATTCACCATGACTGAGGGAGAAAGAAGGCAGGTTGGCACCTGACAGTTCCCCGTATTGGCCACCAGGTGGCGGCATCCACCCAAGACCGTCCTCTCCGGAGACTGCGGAAGGAGGCTGTGGGGATAAGTACACAATACTTCAACATACAGCACACTTTTTTTTTTTTTGGTGGTGGGGAGGCTTAAACAACAGACATTTCTTTCGCATGATTCTAGAAGCTGCGAAGTCCAAATCAAGGTGCGAGCAGACTGCGTGACCGGTGAGGACCTGCTTCCTGGTAAACAGCCCTCTTCGCTGTGTCCTCCCTCGGAGGAGGGAGCTCTCCGGTGTCTCTTTTATGAGGGCACTGATTCCATTCATGAGGGCTCCTCCCTCATGTCCTGGTCACCTCCCCAAAGCCCCACCTCCCCAAAGCCCCACCTCCCGATACCATCGCACTGGGGATGAGGTTTCTGTATATGAACTGGGGGGGTGTGGGGAGGGCGGTAAAAATATTCAGTCTGTAGCATTACCATTACTTACTTTCATTGCCCCAGATCTGGCCAGTGGAAACCCCTTCAAGACGGCACCCGTCCCTTTGGACATGCTCCTACGATTCTTAGAATACTTCCCTACTTTGTGCAGACAGGAGAAATCTTAGGATCAACTTGTACTTTCCCTGCCCCAGTCCTTGAACCAGTCATTTCTCCAAGAGTTGCTTCCTTTTGGCGGAGAACGGATTTAGAAAGCAAGACCTTGGTGCCAGGTAGGCACATTTCCCCTGGTGTATCGTTGCTTCTAGGCTATCTTAGCAGACATGGTAGAAAAGATCGGAATATACATAACACACACACATACATGTACATATTTCTGTTATTGTTTCTAAAAAACCCGGTCAATCAAAGACG
>NW_026057580.1:15446904-15504181 GCF_023721935.1 Panthera uncia
GTTCAAGCCCCACGTCTGGCTCTGTGCTGACAGCTCAGAGCCTGGAGGCTGCTTCAGATTCGGTGTCTCCCTCTCTCTCTGCGCCTCCCCTGCTTGCAGCACTTTTTTTTTTTTTTTAACACACTTTATTTTTAGAGCAGTTTTAGGTTTACAGCAATGTTGAGCAGAAGGTACACAGATTTCCCCTATAACCTGTGCCCCCCACAGGCATACCTTTCCCGCTATTAACATCCCCCCTACCAGAGTGGTGCATCTGTTATCATTGGTGAACCTGTATGAACACATCATTATTCCTCAAAGTCCTCCTTTCACATTACGGTTCACTCCGTGTTGTATGTTCTATGGGTTTGGACAAACATGTAATAAACGGGTTGCATGTATCATTAGAGTACGTACTGATACTCACTGCCTAAAAATCCTGTTTTCTGCCTATTCATCCTTCCCTCCCCTAACCTTACGCAACCCTGATATTTTTACTGTCTCCATAATTTTGCTTTTTCCAGATGTTAGGCAGTTAGAGTTATACAGCACGTAGCCTTTCAGATTTCTTTCACTTAGTAACATGCATTTACAAGGCATTTACATGTCTTGTCACGGTTTAAGTACTCATATGATATGTACAAACTTAAGAACGGAAAGCCAGACGGGTAAATGAAAAGCAAAATCTCTTCCATGGTTCACATTCACTTTTCCTCTCACTAAATCTTCCAGTTGAGGGATTTCCTGACATGAAAATGGTCATGGTCCCCCAAGTGAGAAATGGGAAGTCATTTTGTCTTCCAGACAACGGAACCTATTTAAACTGTAATCTTGCTGCCAGCACTTAAGAAAGGAAGCATCACATTTTTACGTTTCCGTGGGGAAGGTGTTGATACAATTAAGCATATGCCGAGAGACTATCCTCTCCTGTCCCCACTCCGCCTGGTCATGGGGATTTCTTCAGCTCAAAGCCAGAGTGGCAACTTGCAGTGCGTGCCAAGGATAAGAGGTCTGGTGGGCTCTTTTTTTTTTTTTTTTTCCTTCCCATCTCATCAGGGTGGAACCATCAGCTCCCATTTTCAATGGTGTTTCCAAGAGGATTTTAGTCCTCCCAGTGTCCCATGCTTGGAAAAAGTTAACGTGACCTTCCAGACCGCCTTAAAATCGCATAACCTTTTTGAGGTTTTCCAAGGACTTTTTGTGTGGGTAGGTTTGGTTTTGTCATTAATTATAACAGGAAACAGGAAAGGGGTAAAAACACCAAACAAAGAGAAAGTTGCAAAGTTTCAAACAATGCTTCAATAAATAGTCACACAAAGAGAGTTCTCCCTGGTATTCATCGAAATGTAAATGAATCCACCTTTGATCTTTCTCATTACAGCCCCAGGTTAGCTGCGTTCTTGGAAGCCCTCTCCATCTCTCTAACAATCGTTTTTTAAGTAGGCTCCATGCCCGGTATGGGGCTTGAACTCACGACCCTGAAATCAAGAGTCACATGTTCTACCAACGAAGCCAGCCAGGTGCCCCGAAGGCCTCCCCAGCTCTTATCCCCCAAGAAATTCCTCTCCCAGTTGACCTCACCTCCTTTTATTTAATACAGGAAAAGCTGTAGATACATAGAGAGGTTTGGGGATACAAAAATAACTAAATGTGCTTTAATTACGTTCACAAGAAACCAGATTTTTCACCCAAGTTCTCCTTCTTCAGAAAGGAAAGGCTGCTTTTCCTTACCTCAGCAGGGGATGAGGAACAGATTGGGGAAAGGAGACGTGGACCAAAGCTGAGGGTGCTACAGAGTAGACGGTTCAAAGACCGCAGTCACAGGACGGGGGTGATATGGTGCTTAATATGTGTTGCACATCCAGTAAATCCTATCGTACAGTATTCAGGATCTGCCTAATTGAGGAATCTCTTCCTATTTAATTAATGCCATTCCATTTGAATTAGTCCTGGGTTAGTCCTGGGTTTTTTTTTGTTTGTTTGTTTTGTTTTTTTTTAAGGCAGATCTTGTCAGTGCTTCGGCCTTTACTATGTCCAGCTGCCAGATTAGGATCCCTTTGCCCTAGGACTTTCCAGAGTCTCAGGCGTCCGCTCTCCTGCACCCGGCTCAAGGGAATGAGCAGAATGTCAAGAGAGCAGCTCTTAAAGAATGACTGATGGAGGGGCGCCTGGGTGGCTCAGTCGGTTAAGCGGCCGACTTCGGCTCAGGTCATGATCTCGCAGTCCGTGAGTTCGAGCCCCGCGTCGGGCTCTGTGCTGACCGCTCAGAGCCTGGAGCCTGTTTCAGATTCTGTGTCTCCCTCTCTCTGACCCTCCCCCATTCATACTCTGTCTCTCTCTGTCTCAAAAATAAATAAACGTTAAAAAAATTAAAAAAAAAAAAAAAGAAAAAAAAGAATGACTGATGGGAACTGGTGGGGCAATTTCCCATTTCCTTCACCCGACCGGGGACTTAGCTCTGAGGTTTGCGTTGTACTGGATCCCGGGTTCCCAGCTGAATTACGTTTCAGTTGTACAGGGTGTTACCTGGCTTGATAACATAGACCGTCTTACTAGCCTTCTCTTCTTGCCTTTCTTCCCCATTCACAACAATATTTCTGGGGATCCCAAGTAAACTACTCACTCTCAAATCCTCGTCTCCCAGGGTCTGCTTTTGATTAAAGCCTCGCTTCTCTGAGTCTCCAAGTCTCCCTCCTTGGATTCGATGGATGGGCTTATTTCTAACATGTAGTTAAGTCCCAAACTAACATGTAGGGAAGTCTTATGGGGATTGTAGGGATGAGCTTATTTCTAACATGTAGGGAAGTCCAAATTAACAATATGTAGATAGCTGTGACAGGATTTGTGTGTGTGTGTGTGTGTGTGTGTGTGTGTGTGTGTGTGTGTGTTAAAATATGTATAACACAAAATTTACCACTTCAATCATTTTTCAGCGTGTAGTTCATAGCATTAAATACATTCACGCTGTTGTATGGTAACCGTCACTACTGTCCCGACGCTACAACTTTCTTATCATCCCAAACTGAGTCTCTCTACCCATTAAATGATAATTCTGCATCACTTCCCCGCTGAGCCACTTGACTGCCCCTGCTTCCCAGCCCCAGTAACTACTGTTCTACATTCTTCTCCATAAATTTAACTATCCCGGTTACCTTTATAAGTGGATTTATACAATATGTGTCCCTTTGTATCTGGCTTATTTCACTTAGCATAATTTCTTCAGGGTTCATCCATGTTGTAGCATGCACCAGAATTTCATCCCTTTGTAAAACTGAAACTATTTCATTGTATGTAGTACCACATGTTAGAAATAAACCCATCCACCCAATCAAAGGAGGGACTCAGAGACTCAAAGCACAGCGAATCGAGGCTTTTTATTTTTTAATTTTTTTTGAATGTTTCTTTATTATTGGGAGACAGAGAGAGAGAGAGAGACAGAGCATGAGCATGGAAGGGGCAGAGACTGGAGGAGACACAGAATCCAAAGCAGGCTCCAGGCTCTGAGCTGTCAGCAGAGAGCCCAACGCAGGGCTCGAACTCACAAACTGAGAGATCATGACCTTAACCAAAGTCGGACGCTTAGCCAACTGAGCCACCCAGACGCCCCGTGAAGCGAGGCTTTAATTAACGTTCTTGCAAGAGCGGGTGTCCGATGGGGCAGTTACAGTAGATAATTTTTCTCCTAGTGTGCAAGTCCCCCCTCCCCCCAGTTCCTCCTTGGCTGAGTATTACAGAGGTTGTAGCCGTACCCTGATGTCAATTCATCCATGGATGGACATTCGTTTTCACCTTTTGGCTACTGTGAAATAATGCTGTTGTGAACATTAGTATACAAGTATTTATTCAAGTCCTTGCTATCAATTACTTTGGATATATACCCAGAGGTAGAAGGCTGAATCATATATTAATTCTACATTAAATTTTTTGAGGAACCTCCATACTGTTTTCCATAGTGAATGCACCATTTTGCATTCCTATCAGCTATGTATAAGCCTCCAATTTTTCCACCTCTTTCTCAAGACTTGGTATTTTGTGTTGATTTCTTTTTTTTTTTTTTAAGTTTTATTTATTTTTGAGAGAGAGAGAGAGTGCAAGTTGGAGAGGGGCAAAGAGAGAGAGACAGAGACAGAGAATCTGAAGCAGGCTTCAGGCTCCGAGCTATCAGCACAGACCCTGACTTGGGGCTCGAACCCACGAACCACAAGGTCATGACCTGTGCCAAAGTCAGATGCTTAACCTACAGAACCATCCAGGTGCCCCTGATTTCTTTTTTTTAATAATAGCTATTCTAATGGGTGTGAGGTGGTATACCATTGTGGTTTTGATTTGCATTTCCCTAACAGCTAGTGATTTTGAGCATTTTTCTTTTCAGGTACTTACTTACCATTTGTATATCTTCTTCGGAGACATGTCGGTTCAAGTCTTTTCCCTATTTTTTAATCAGGTAATTTGCCTTCTCATTGTTGGGTTGTAGAAATGAGTTCCTATGTATTGTAGATATTAACCCCTTATCAGATATATAGTTTGTAAATACCTTCCCATTCTGCGGGCTGTCTTCTCACTCTTGATCATGCCCTACGATGCACAGAAGTTTCTAAGTTGTATAAAGTCTAATTTATCTATTTTTCTTTTGTTGCCTGTGCTTTTGGTGTCATATCCAAGAAATCCTAGTCAAATATAATGCCATGAATCTTTTCCCCTTTGTTTTCTTTTAAGAGTTTTATAGGTTTAAGTCTTATGCTTAAGTATTTGACCCATTTTGAGTTAATTTTTGTATATGGTATAAAGTAAGGATACAACTTCATTCTTTGGATAAATAATGTGGTTGATAAATTAATTTTTAAAATAAATAAAACCTCAATGATTATGAAATAACTTGAATAGTTTACTAAAGGCAAGAGGAAATAGACTATTATCTTTAGTAAGCCTCCTACATTCTTACTTACATTAAGGTGGATTTCTAGTCAATTACCCATGCGATTCTAAAAGAACTAATTCAAAGACAGAAAAAAAGTGATAATTCTGAAACCTGTGGGGACTGAACAGTGAGGTCTGACTAGTACACAAATGAGTGTGTGTGTGTGTGTAATTTTTTCGTGTTCATTTATTTTTGAGGGAAAGAGAGACAGAGCATTAGTGAGGGAGGGGCAGAGAGAGAGGGAAACACAAAATCTGAAGCAGACTCCAGGCTCTGAGCTGTCACCACAGAGTCCAACGTGGGGCTCAAACTCAAGAACTGTGAGATCATGACCTGAGTCAAAGTCAGATGCTTAACTGACCGAGCCACCCAGACACCATCACAAATGAGTGGTTTTAACTTCACTATCTCCTCCCTGACTTTGGAGAGGCAAATTATATTTAAGAGATGAAGATATGAAGGATAAAGGATATGAAGAAGCAAAATAGTATTCAAAAAATGGAAGCAAATAAGGGGTGTTTGGCTGACTCAGTTAGTAGAGCATGCGACCCTTGATCTCGGGGTCATGAGTTCAAACCCCACAGTGGGCCTTGAGCTTACATTAAAAAATATAAGCAAATTAGGGCAAAAAAAGTTAAAAAAAAAAAAAAAACAATGCAAGAGCAAGTCTTGCTCTGAGGCCTTAAGAATAAACTTCAAGACATTTTATTTTTGAGTCTCAAATGATTCCTAGGTTTTGTGAAAAATCTGTCAATCACATTTAATGTGTTAGACCTTTAAGGGAAAATTAGAAGATTAGTTTGGTTTAAAATTAGAAAATGAGTTTGGTTTAAAAGGTAGTAAATAAGAAAGAAACAAAAAGATCTAGAAAGCTCTGTGTTTCGGCTTTAATAGAAAATACCGGAATGTGTGTTTTAAGCTTGAAGTTACCTGATGAAAGATTAGTATTACAATGAGTCACTAGGAGGGCGATAACAATTTCAGAAGTAAAAGTGAAAATAAGTAGAAAGTCAGGAGGAAACACTTCAGAACACACATTTCTAGACTAACCAAAGTTGTCCTCTCTTGACTTTTTTCTCCACTCTAAAGTCTTAAAACAATATTTTCTGCAAAGGAAATAAACAGAGAGATAGGTACCTAGAGGCAATCCACTTTTTAAAGGTCTTCCCTACACTGTGCATAATTATGCCTTGGATCCAATTAGAACAGAGGAATTTCCCTCAATTATCAGGCTCCTTGGCTTGGCTGTTAGAAATGCTCCTTGTCCAGAAATGCTCTGGGTCTGTATAAATCTGGCAAACCTTCCTCCCCCTTGGATAATCATTAACCTTCATATCAAATCCCAATCACTTGCAATCAGATCCTAGTGACTCTCCCTTCCAGAGTACAGCAAGAGTGAAAAAGAAAGGAGGCAATTTAAAAGCAAGCTTCATTTCTTCTAGTTTTCTAGAACTGGATAACTTTGGCTTTCTTTCTTCATTTTTCCCAGGAAATAGCCCAAATGATTGTACAATTAGGCATCGCGTTATTTTTAAGCAACCATAAGCTTCCCTTAGAGATCCTATGCCCCAAATGAATAACCAATGGATGAAAGGCAGAAAAACACGATAAAAAGGCGGCAATAAGCCAACATGTATCTAGTAAATACAGTACTTATTTTTATGCTTAGCCACGATGCCAGACTTTATATTTTGTTAGCTGAGTTTGGAGTGCAGTTTCTTCTAAGAGAGTTCAACTTCAACATCTACTGCTTCTGATCTCGGCAGATATTTTATCAACATACTGAGAAAATAGAGAGCATCTCCCCTCCCTACACCCCACTCCCAGCCTCCAGCCTTCGTCTTTCTCCTCCGCATTTGGTATGTTATTCTGTGTCCTGTTGCAGAGCCAGCAGGTGAGATTCTGGACCCCTCTTTGAGTCCAGAGCTGGTAAGCAGTTAGGATGCTCCCACATGGCTTCCATGCATTTGTGTTGGACGCTCAATTGATCATGGCATCGGGATGAAAATATTTCAAATTGTCCAGAAAACAGCTGTGGGTGGCCGAAGCACCAACCTTCTGAATTCTGAGTCATCTCCCTGGAACGGAGGACACAGTGTAAACATATTCACACCCACCCAATCTATCTCGACTGCGAGAAGGTATCCTGAGTGAAGCAGGGATTTGCGCGGCATTGGCCCTCGGCTCTTACTTCCTGAAAACAACTTTTCTCAGTGGGAAGAATCAGACATATTTGCTAAAAACTCTGAACCACCAAAAGTTTAAAAAAAGGCCCGTGCTTCTACAGCCCACTTGTTCCATCACATAGGAGATGTCGCTAAGCTCTTAGAGTCTTCACCCTGTCTGGACGTATCGCAAAAAGGAAGGTATGTTTTTTAGGAATGAACTGAAATACGGGCCACTGGCCCTGATAGTGAATATTCCTTTATTGATATGCATAAACCCGCTTTCAATTGCCATGGCCCTTTTGCCTTTGTGATGTCCTTCCTCTACCATTTTATTTCTGAACTGCCTCCCCGTAGCATAACTTAACTTGGGCTCAAGTAATGAAACCCATTATAATTTAATAGAGGTGGGTAATATAACAAACAGTAAAAATTATTGAAAGCAAGGTATTTGCATTATTTATCATTACTTTAAAATTGCTTTCTCCATTGAGTTTATTGCCCAATAAATAAATATATATTTACATATAATTTAAATACGTGTGTGTGTAAACATATATATACTTAGGAACCCCTCTTATTGGTTATTGCCCTTACTTTGGTATTACTATCTTAGTCTTAAGAGGTATATTAAGGGGGAAAAAAATGTGGTGGGGAGTGGTGTTGAGCAGATCAATGAAATTATACAGATAATCAATAGTCAAACCACGATTGGAGTGTATCTTCTTCCTTCAGTTTGCTTCTTCTTCTTCTTTTTTAAAAAGATTTATTTATTTTTGAAAGAGAGAGAGAGAGAGAGAGAGAGAGAGAGAGACAGAGTGTGAGCCTGGGAAGGGCAGAGAGAGAGGGCGACCCAGAATCTGAAGCAGGCTCCAGGCTCTGAGCTGTCAGCACAGAGCCCAATGCCGGGCCTGAACTCACAAACCACGAGATCATGACCTGAGCCGAAGTTGGACGCTTAACCGACTGAGCCACCCAGACGCCCCCAGTTTGCTTCTTAACACACACTCACTGACGAAGGTAACCCATTACCCAAACTAAAATAAAACCAAGTATCCCATTCAAGGGGCATTTACTAGTCTCCACTGCTGAGTTTTTTTTCCCCAGATTTCAATATCATCTTCTGTGTATAATATATCATTTTCTTGCATTTGATAGTCGTGTCTAATTAGCTTTGCACATGGGTTTTGTTTGTTTGTTTGTTTTGGTTTATTTATTGGCTTGTTTGTTTTCAGGTCTGCACAGCAGCAACTTGACAAAAATCCTTATTATTATTGCTATTAAACTTCACTGGAGTTTACTACAAGGCAGGTTTGAGTCTGATGTAAGTCTGTCCACCTTGTGTTCTGTACAAAGTTCTCCTTGTTGGAAAACCTTACACATCTAACTTGGTTTCACCAATTAACACTTTCTTCAGTGTGTTCCCAAAGACAATACTGAACTACTTATAAACTCATTTTGAGAACTGAATATGACCTCCCCCAAACCTCATCTAATCTTATCATGGAAGGGGAAGCAAAACTTGTCAAGGTTTAAGTTCCCTTATCTGTCCCACAGGGGAACTAGGCTAAATGACCTTAAGATCATTTGAGGTCCATGAATGCTGATTTTTACTTTCGGCGATATATTAAGAACATACAGCCACAGAAATGGAATGTATCTTTAGAGATTATTTTATATAGTTGCTTCTAATGAGATTTCTGCCTTTTGTAAGAACGTCTTATTTCCTCTATCCCAAACTTCTTATTTAGAGTAGTTAGTGATGGCTTTGTATGTATCAAATAATCCTTGGAACAGCTCATTTCTTATCAAATAAAACAAGAACCCAAACCCAGAAGTTAAGTGTCTTTCTTTGGGTTTCTGAAAAAGAATGAAATCCAAATTTGCACTAAGTTTCCAAGTTCAATGTTAAATGTTATATTTTTATATAATGTTGGAAATACACTGCTCAGATGATCATCCTCCTTCCTTTGTTTGGTGACTGGAGCTAGATCTGATTTGTCATTTACATTTCTTGCTAAATGTCAATGTAAGAATTGTGTCCCAACATGAGTCAGTCTATAATGTTTACTGAGTGAAAAACAGCTACAGCTTTCAAAGGTAGGAGTATACGGAAATAGAATGCAAATGAAAAGTATATATCCTTTCTGGGAAGATTTCAAATCATAGAAAAAATAGAGACAGATACTTCTGGTTTATCTCAACTGTAGAAATTCACAACTAAGCTTAATAGTTAGTGACATTATACAAAGTTAATACGGTATGGCTGGGTGTGGTTGTTGGAATAACTAAGGCTGGTTGAGGGGAGGAAGAAAAAAATCTTTTTGGCCAGTATGAGGTTTTCTTTCTTTCTTTCTTTCTTTTTTTTTTTTTAAGTTTATTTGTTTATTTTGAGAGAGAGAGAGAGAGAGAGTGCATGCCAGCTGGTGAGGGGCAGAGAGAGAGTGAGAGAGAGAATCCCAAGCAGGCTCTGCAGTGTCAGCACAGAGCCAGACTCGGAACTTGAACTCACAAACGGAAAGGTCATGACCTGAGCTGAAATCGAGAGTCAGAGACTTAACTGACTGAGCCAACCAGGCAGCCCTTGAGCAATGGGAGTTTTAAACTGAGGGACGGACGTGGGTAGGTAGGGACAGGACAAGAGTTCTGAGGCAGAGGAATGGTGTGTGTCGTGACTGAGACAGGTGCCAAGTATGCAGAAAATTATAAGTGATTCAGTTTAGAAGGGATCGTAAAATTACCTTTCAGTGTTTGATATCTTATTACGCTCATTCATTTGCTCATGCGGTAAATCCTAGGTACCTACTATGTAGCGTTTGTTGTGTGTGATGTCATGTAATTATAAACACCATTACTGAGATGATGGATTCCAAATAAAAAATAAATATCCTCCCTTTCTAACTCCATTCTCGTCATCTCTTACCGAGCATTGGTGTAAGCACCAAGCCACTTTATCACGGAAGGGAGTGTCCCTTAAGCTCAGTCTGCCATAAATCAGCATACCTGTTGGTAGGTCAGGCGGCTTCATGGAGACCCCAGGGACTGGACACTTCACACTACAGGTTCAGGCCTTCTATTCCAACCCTGGAGACTCGAGAATGGCTTCTTTAGCCTATTTTTCTAACCATTCTCCCCCATCCTGTCCGTAAATATAAGGCTTGAGTCCTAGCATCTCAGGCGCACCTCAGCCTTACCCCCTCTCTCCACTGAGATAGCATTCCTTCAGCTTCTGTTCGTTGTGTCCTCTTGTGGCATTTCTGCCCAGTCACACAGAGTCTCACCATCCTTTTTAACCTTTTAGCTCCTATGTAAGTTAGGGGATGTGCTCAAATACATAAAACAAAAAAACCAACTAGAGTGGTTTATTCATATTATAGGGATTTGTTTACCTAAAGCAATAAGAATCCAAGCCTTTCTGTGAGGAAGACTTCATTCTCCTGCTTCACTATTCCTTAGCAACGATTGCTCCAGACCCAGGCGCCAAATGCACTCCGGATAGGAAGAAGTAGGAAGTCAAGAATTTCTATTTATCTATATCTCTTTGGCCAAACTAAGTCACATGGCCAACCTTAACTACAGGGAAGTCTGGGAAGGGAAGATTTTTGGCAGAGTAAAGGCTGGGTAGAAGAGGGCTGCTCTGTGTTGTTGAGCGTACCCCTGCCACAGATTCCAACTCCAAAGTCCTACCTCCCCTTTCTTATTCCTGTTTATGAGTTTCAGTCATTCTTTTCTTTAAAACTATTTTTTATTATTTTTTTAAATTTATTTATTTATTTTTTAAATTTTTTTAACGTTTATTTATTTTTGAGACAGAGAAAGACAGAGCATGAAGGGGGGAGGGGCAGAGAGAGAAGGAGACACAGAATCGGAAGCAGGCTCCAGGCTCTGAGCCATCAACCCAGAGCCTGACGCGGGGCTCGAACTCTCGGACCGCGAGATCCTGACCTGAGCCGAAGTCGGACGCTTAACCGACTGTGCCACCCAGGCGCCCCTATTTTTTAATTTATTTTGAGAGAGCATGCAAATAGTGAAGGAGCAGAGACACAGAGAGGGAGAGAGAGAATCCCAAGCAGGTTCTGCACTCTCAGCCTGGCGCCTAGTTGCGGGCTGGATCCCACAGACCATGAGATCATAACCTGAGCCGAAATCAAGAGCCAGACACTTAACGACCAGGCTCCCTGAGTTGCAGTAATTCTTAAACAGGTCTGCAACTGCGGTTGGATGGGTTGAGTATACAGGTTGGGGAGTGAGGACTGCTTCTGATCAAAGAGTTGAAAAGAAGAACCCTCCATACATTCTGGCTTTAGACAGAACATCTAAAAAATACTCAAACACCTTCCTGTGAAGATTGACCTCTTCCTAGCATTTTTATGTTAAAATTCTGTTTTATCGTTATGCTAAAAAGGTATTTGCTACCTTTCCAGCCTGAAGTTACACTGGAAAAAGCCACTTTCTATTCCTTTGGTCTCAGTGGATGTCAGACTCTATAATAGGGGAAAGAGATTGGAACTAGGATCACTCTTTCATGCTTGATATTTTCATTTGGATATATAATCATCCAATCAAACTCAACAGGTGTAAAGCATAAGTCCTTATCTTATTCTTGACCTTCTATAATTACTTCTTTGCCCCCACAAATGCTTCCCTTATCTGGCCTCCCTATGTTTGTTACTGGCACTGTTCAATCACTCAGCCCCCAAAGCTCAAAGTCATCTTGACAATTTCTCCATCGCATCCTTCCCTATAGCCACTGGAAGTCCAAAAAGGAAAGAAGTAAGAGTGTAGTGCTCAAAATATATTTGAAGAGGGGCGCGCCCGGTTGGCTGAGTCAGTAGAGCATGTGACTGACTCTTGATCTGGGGGTCACCAATTCAAGCCCCACATTGGATGGAGAGCTTAGTTAAAAAGTAATAAAAATAAAAATACGTTTGAGGAAATAATGGTTGACACTTAACCGGAAAAGACACACAGGTGGCAAATGAGCACACGAAAAGATACACAATACCTTTAGCCATTAGCGAAATGAAAATTAAAATGATAATGGAACACCACCTCATATCTATGAAAATGGCTTTAAAAAATACTGACTGCACCAAGCACAAATAAGAATGCAGTGAAGTTGGAATTCTCATAACTGCTGGTGGGAAAGCAAAGTGGGACAGCCATTCTGGAAAACCACTGGGCAGTTACTGATAAAGTTCAACATACCCCTACCATATGACCCAGCAATCGACTTCTGCTGTATTCATCCTCGGAAAATGGAAGCTATGTTCACCCAAAAATCTGTACATGAATGTTTTTAGGAGCTCTATTCATTAAAGCCACAAACTGGAAACAACCCAAATGTCCTTCAGTGGGTGAATAGCTAAACAAGCCGTGGTGCATTCATCCAATAAAATACTGCCCAGCAATATAAAGAAATGAATGACCGAAACACGCAGCCATTTGGATGAATCGCAAAAGCATTATGCTGAATGAAAGAAGCCAGTCTCAAAAGCTTATGTACTGTATAAATGCATTTATATCATTCGCAAGAGGACAGAACTATAGGATTGAAGAACAGATCAGTGATTGCCATTGTAGGGATAGGGAGACGGTGTAACTATAAAAGAACAGCCTGAGAGACTCTGGGGGTGGTTAATGGAACTTTTCTGTATCTTGATTGTGGTGATGGTTATACTAATTTGTACAATATGTCATACATACAACACAACATGTCAATGTTCATACAAATGTACACCAAAAAAGTACATATTAATAGAACATAATTTAAAAAAAAGGAGAACATACATAAGTATAATAACGAGTACTGTTTGTGCAAACAATTCAACTGACGGGAGTAGAAGAGAGCTAGAAAGTGGTGCACTAGGGGTGCCCGGGAGGCTCAGTTGGTTGGGCATCTGACTCTTTTTTTTTTTTAATTTTTTTTAACGTTTATTCATTTTTGAGAGACAGAGAGAGACAGAGCACGAGTGGGGGAGGGGCAGAGAGAGAGGGAGACACAGAATCTGAAGGAGGCTCCAGGCTCTGAGCTGTCAGCACAGAGCCCGACGCAGGGCTCGAACCCACAACGTGAGATCATGACCTGAGCCAAAGTCAGACGCTTAACCTACTGAGCCACCCAGGTGTCCCTGAGCATCCGACTCTTGATTTCAGCTCAGGTCATGTGGGATCAAGCCCCACATCGGGCTCCCTGCTAAACGTAGAGCCTGCTTGGGATTCTCACTCTCTCTCCTGCTGCCCCTCTCCCCCCCCCTCTCTCTCTCTCTCTCCCTCAAATTAAAAAAAGAAAGAAAGAAAGAAAGAAAGAAAGAAAGAAAGAAGAAAGAAAGAAAGAAAAAAAGAAAGAACGAACCAACCAGCCATGGGCATTTGCCAGAACATTATAGAGAGAATGGAGACGATTGGCTAATCTGGACATTTGGTTAAATGGAGGTCGGTTAGGAGAGCCTCTTCTACACTTTCATAATTTCACTCTTACTTAAAAAAAAAAAACCCAACACCCGCATTTTGATTGTTTGAATTCTCTAGAATAAAAAATATATCTATCAGGGCACCTGGATGACTCAGTCGGTTAAGCATCGGACTCTTGATTTTGGCTCAGGTGATGATCTCCCAGTCATGAAGTCGAGCCCCACCTCAGGCTCCCTGCTGAGCGTGGATTCTCTCTCTCCCTCTCTCTCTCCCTCTCAGCCCCTCCCCCCTCACTCTCTCTCAAAAGAAATAAAAATTTCTTTAAAAATCTGTAGAAATGTCCTTCATCTTTCGATTGGTGAGAATCAATAACACTTTTTTGGTGCACACGAACTCCCAGGTGTCCTTTACATTCTACATGGGCCGTTTCAAATTCTTTCCCAGGTCACAGTCCTCAGCTCCTCCTCACTGCCTTCACGTTACCCTCCTGCATGGAGATGGCTTACGTAGTAGGTGAAGATCTCTGTTGACCAGAAGCAACCTGCCAACTCTATCACTCTTACAGGGGCTCGCCAACTTCACAGAGTACGTGATGGGTGACAAAATGCAATGTTAACTCCAGGGCTGCATTTACGTGCGTGTCAAAAATAATTCTGAATATGGGCCCCACTGAGGTCAGATCTTGAGAATGTTCCTTTCATAGGTAGATCAAGAGACACTTATCATGGAGACTCTGGCTACCTTTCCACCTTCTTATTTCCCTGTATCCATCATCTTTTCCTTCTCCGAAAGTCTCAGAAGAAGAGTGGGCCCTTCAAGGCTAACAATCCTTCCATGTTCTGAATTCTACAAGCCTCTTGCAGTCAAAATCTCCTCCTTTGTGTGATGGCGCTCATTTTTCTATGTTCCAAAATCATTTATCCTTGTGTAATCCCTTCTGTGAACATTTAGAGATTTTAAAATGAATAGAGAGTTACAGGCACATATTTTCATACCTCATCTGTGACATGGTTAAGTCATTCTTCAGCTGCTTCTTTCAGCACAAACAGATAATCTACTTTTTCTAAAGAAATTTATTTACTATTCCTTTACTATCATTACTGCTTTACTCAGAAACTTTCCTATCAATATGTAGAGATTCCATCTAGGGATAATCCATTAAGTGTGTTTCTGTCTACGTAAGGCAATATGTGGGAATTTCAAGTCATTTGTGGTGTAGAGAACAGGAGACTGAGGTATATAGAAGCAACACTGAAGAATGGAATGTCCTCGAAGACCCTCATATTGAAAGTTTTCCTACACGCTCGTGGCACGTGAAGCATAGGGTTGAGGACAAATCTGTTAGAAACAGATCATGACTGTGGCATTTCTTCTGTTTCTGCGGAACCCTGCGAGGTTGTGCTTTTACTTCATGAGAGGAAGATTTAAATTTTTTTTTTTAACGTTTTATTTATTTTTGAGACAGAGAGAGACAGAGCATGAATGGGGGAGGGGCAGAGAGAGAGGGAGACACAGAATCGGAAGCAGGTTCCAGGCTCTGAGCCATCAGCCCAGAGCCCGACACGGGGCTTGAACTCACGGACTGCGAGATCATGACCTGAGCTGAAGTCGGCCGCTTAACCGACTGAGCCACCCAGGCGCCCCATGAGAGGAAGATTTAGGAAGAAGTCTTAAGCTGGGGAAATAAGAAGAGTCCACAAGAAATGCCCACTGTCTCAACTATCTTCGGCTGTCCCAACCCTGACCTAAAAGAAACCTAATATTAGCCTGTGGGGCCTGTCTGGCCAGGAATGCATACTATGAGTGGCTGGGAGCCATTGGACCTCTCTTCTCCCACACTTTACACCCACTCACAAGCATTTCTTGGCAGTCAGGGCTTTGATCTCATCAGACTCAAGTCTGGCCTCGTGGAAGAAATAACAATACCTAACAAAGGACATTGGGCAAAGCATAAGAATAACAAGAAAGTTCTGATGTAAATGCCGTGTGCCCATTTTTAAATGAAGCATGGAGATATCCAAAAGTCAACACGGGCTAATTGTGACAGAGTAGTTTCTGAAAAAATGACTTCATTTTTGAGTTGAAACTTTATTTATACATGTACTCTTGCCCCACCTGCCTAGCCTCCTTTCAGAAAAAAAAAAAAAAAAAAAAAAGATTTGCTCAACATGATTCCCTTTCCCAACTCTCCTTTCCACTTTAAAATAATGACTACACTATGTGAGATGGGATTTGTTGTGAAAAGTGCAAATGAAGAGGTGATTCTGCAAAAGACTTATTATAACCTTAGTCTGTGCAAAACAATGCCATTCGGGGTCTGCAGCCAGCAAGGATTCTACAGGCCCTGTCCTTCTGAAATTTACCCCCTGGAATAGTCTTTTTCTACCTTTTTTCATTATTGCCCCTCCAAGGAAACATTTCAGATATATTTTTCCTAACCACCCTCATCATGAAGTTTTACTACCACAGGTACACTGTGCCTCTGTTTTTATACTGTGTCTATTATCTGTGCTTTATACATAGAAAGATAAAGATTATTTTGCCCCTCTAAGAAGCAATGTCTACCCTTGGGGATTTTATCCTTGTGAAAAATGCAAGCTCTAAGGGAAAGACAGATAATAAGCAAATAAAGAAGGAAAATAATTGTCATAAATTTGGAGGAAACACAAGAGGCTAAAAATTCAGTATAATAATACTTTATTTATTTATTTTTAATGTTTATTTTTCAGAGAGAGAGAGAGAGAGATGGAGTGTGAGCGGGGTAGGGGCAGAGAGAGAGGGACACACAGAATCTGAAGCAGGCTCCAGGCTCTGAGCTGTCAGCACAGATCCTGATGTGGGGCTCGAAATCATGAACCGCGAGATCATGACATGAGCCGAAGTTGGATGCTTAACCAACTGAGCCACCCTTGGGTATGGTCACTTTAGATAGAGATAGCCAGTTGCTTGCACTGACTGAAAGAGAGATTGGAAACAGTTAATATGCAGCCTTTCCTTGTCTCTATTTCTTCTCTACCTTGGAATATTGGACTGTTTAATTGCCCTGCGTAGCTATATGCTTGCAAGCAAGCCCCGGGGTAGGGATGTCTCTACTTCCTGCTCCCATCTTTCCCTGGAGTCCAGCTGCCTAAGTTCTCCATCTGAAATTTGAAAGGCAAAGAAAGATTGAGTTGTGGGAAATACAAATCAAAACCACACTGAGATACCACCTCACACCGGTCAAAGTGGCTAAAATTAACAATTCAGGAAACTACAGATGCTGGTGAGGATGTGGAAAATCAGGAACCCTCTTGCACTGTTGGTGGGAATGCAAAATTAAAAATAGATCTACCCTATGACCCAGCAATAGCACTGCTAGGAATTGACCCAAGGGATACAGGAGTGCTGATGCATAGGGGCATTTGTACCCCGATGTTTACAGCAGCACTTTCAACAATAGCCAAATATGGAAAGAGCCTAAATGTCCATCAACTGAGGAATGGATAAAGAAGTTGTGGTTTATATATGCAGTGGAATACTACTTGGCAATGAGTAGCAATGGCAAAGAATCAAATCCTGCCATTTGTAGCAATGTGGATGGAACTGGAGGGCATTATGCTAAGTGAAATCAGTCAGTCAGAGAAAGACAGATATCACATGTTTTCACTCATATGTGGATCTTGAGAAACTTAACAGAAGACCATGGGGGAAGGAAAGGGGGATAAATAGTTACAGAGAGGGACGGAGGCAAACCATAAGAGACTCTTAAATACAGAGAACAAACTGAAGGTTGATGGGGGGGTGGGGGAGAGGGGAAAGTGGGTGACAGGCACTGAGGAGGGCACTTGTTGGGATGAACACTGGGTGTTGTATGTAAGCGATGAACCACGGGAATCTATCTCCAAAACCAAGAGCACACTTTACATACTGTATGTTAGCCAACTTGACAATAAATTATATTTAAAAAAAAAAAAGGAAAAACAATGTAATCCATCATGTGCAAATAATTTCTCTCTTCCAGTTTCTTTTTTTATTTGTTTGTTTGTTTAGAGCATGCATGTACGTGTGAGCAGGATGGGGGGGGCGTGGGAGAGAGAGAGAGAATCCCAAGCAGTTTCCATGGTGTCAGGCTCCATGGGGGCCTCAATCTCACGAACAGGGAGATCACGACCTGAGCTACCGAAGGAGCCAGCCAGGCCCCCCTCTCTTCCTGTTTTTCAAACAAACTCACAGTAAGTCGTGCTGCCTTTGCAGCAAAGGCAGTCGTTCATGGAATCCAATATTCTTGGTCGTTTATTTCTAGGCAACTCTGAGTAGGCCATAGTTCTTAGTAAGGGTGTGAGACTGTCAAAGATAAATCGATCTTGCCATGGTTGGGGTGGAACAAAGCATAGATATTTGCATAATGCTCTCTCCACATAGGTGTGCTCCAGAAAAATAACAGAGAGGATAGCTGAGCGCTGACAAGCAATATAATGCTCTGATTACATGCCCTGGTATAGGTTTTAGAGTCCAGACCGCTGTTTGCAATTGACAGGCAAAGTAACTACTCTAAGACTCTGTTTATACCAATGTAAAATGAGAATAGTGACATGATCGTATTGGGTTGTTTTAAGCGATAATGCAAGTAATACAGGTAAATTATTTAGTATAATACTTAGAGTGTAGTAAGCCCTCTATAAATAGCTACTGTTACTGTAACTGTTTCTGTAAGCCAACCATCTTCTGTTTTGATAATCCTTCCTAATTTTGCTATTTTTCAGAGTAAAAAGGTTAAAATTTTGTTAAAACCAAAGCAGGAACTCTGGTATTTAATAGGGAGCGTAGCATTGCTTCTAATATGTCTTGGTTACATTTGCCTTTCAGTTACATTTGTTAATATATTTTTTAAATTAAGATTACTTCATTTTCCTCCTTTGGCTGCTAAGTCACATTTTATAAGTGATATTTTTAGCACCTTTCATCAGCACTAGGAGATGGCAAATTAAATACTAGTAATCTGCCAACTTTAGTCCTTGACGTGGCTTACACAATGTGAATCCCCAGACATTCAAAAGCAAACTGTCTTCCCAATTTCTCCCTGAACCTGTATCAGCTCTGAGATCCTTATCCGGCTTATTAACATCACCAACCTGATAATCATCTAAGCTAATCCTCAGGGTTATCTCTTTTTTGTGCACAATCCAATTTCTCACCATATCTATGTGGTATTTCTATTATGTGTTCCTGCCTCTCTGTTCCTTTTCCAAAACCTAACCAAGAGAGGTGTCGTTTCCACTTGCCAGATATACGCTCAAGCGTATATGTCCAATGGAATGGACATTTATTGTGTTTGGGGCCACCCAGCATGTTTAAACACCCTTCCTATGTTTGGAGAATTTTCCGTAGCTCTCTCGGCCTGTTTAGTTAGGAATCAGGAATGCAGCCAGGCCCAGATCCTGGTTTTGTGGGGCTTGAAGCTAATACAATTTAGGAGACCTCCTTTAAGAAAAAGCAACAAGATCATGAATTTAAAATTTGGTTTAAAAATTAAGAGCCTATTTCAAATTAGAAAAACAAATCAAAACCAATTACAAATTTCAAAAAGGTGACCAGTACCAGAATCATCACAAATCCAGAAAAATAATCTCATTTTTAAATTAATTGTCTAGTGGACCTCTTCAATAGTTTTTTCTTTATTATTTTGCCTGTATACTCTTCGATTGCCTCTTCACGTGACAATGATTTTGTAATACTTTTTCTACAAAAGAAGAGAAGGAGGGGGCACCTACCTGGCTCGGTCGGTAAAGCATGTTACACTTGATCTCAGGGTTGCAAGTTCAAGCCCCATGTTGGGTGTAGAGATCACTTAAAAATAAAATCTTTAAAAATAAAGAATACAAAGACACTTTAGTCTTTCCTTTAGCAAGGTTGGTCAAAAAAAATTGTTTTATTGATAGTTTAGAAAGTTTCTTCAAAGCTTCACGACTCATGGTTGATAATGTTGTGTACATTTTGTAAGTGTGGTGGGGAAGGCAGAGTTGCATTT
Source organism: Panthera uncia (assembly GCF_023721935.1). Taxonomy (NCBI): domain Eukaryota; kingdom Metazoa; phylum Chordata; class Mammalia; order Carnivora; family Felidae; genus Panthera; species Panthera uncia. Next base: position 15,466,388 of record NW_026057580.1, read on the forward strand.
ATGGTATCTTTCTTTTGCAAATTGTCATTTCTAGAACTTTCCCAGGGACTTGGAACGCCCAGTGCTGGTAAGGAGTCCTAAAGCGCCAGCTTCAACAGCTCCATATTCATACCATCTCTGCATGCATTTAGGCTTCACCAACCCAATACACTTGGAAACATTTCACCCCAGGAGCAAAGAAATGCAAGAAGCAGGCATCTTTTCTTATCTGCCACTTCACAGGAATGACAGCAGAGGCCTTGCTCTTCCAGAACCTGCTTGGGGAAAGTTCCTGTGTTGGGTCCCCGCCCAGCAGCAATAGCGCCCTCTCCCCTCAGCAGCCTCACAACATGCTGTGGGAGTGGATCCTAGCTGCGGAGCCTCTGGGCCTGACTCTCCAGTCCCCTTGGAGAGTCTACAGTTGTACCAAGCACGTTGTTGTTTTTTTTTTTTTTTTAATTTTTTTAAATGTTTATTTATTTTTGAGAGACAGAGCAAGTGGAGGAGGGGCAGAGAGAGAGGGGGAGACACAGAATCTGAAACAGGTTCCTGGCTCTTAGCTGTCGGCACAGAGCCTGACATGGGGCTCGAACTCACAAACCATGAGATCATGACCTGAGCCGAAGTCTGACGCTTAACCGACTGAGCCACCCAGGTGCCCCAAACATGCTTTATTAAATTTAAATTATTTTGGGGGCACCTGGCTGGCTCAGTCAGTGGAGTATGCCACTCTTGATCTTGGTGTTGTGAGTTGGGTGTAGAGATTACTTAAAAATAAAATCTTAAGGGGTGCCTGGGTGGCTTAGTCAGTAAAGCATCTGGCTTTTGGTTTCGGCTCAGATCACGATCTCGTGGGTCGTGGGTTCAAGCCCAGCATTGGGCTCCATGCTGACAGTGCAGAGCCTGCTTGGTATTATCTCTCTCTCTCCCCCTCTCTCTGCCCCTCCCCTGCTTGTGTTCTCTCTTTCTCACAATAAATAAAGAAACATGAAAAAAAATTAGAAATAAATTAATAAATACAATCTGAAAAGAAAATTAAAACAATAAATTTAAATTACTTTTCTGTGTCAACCCTAGTGAGGGTAGTTTCTGTTTGCAATGGCAAATCCTAATACCTGTGAGAGGTGCTCTACAAGGCTAAAGGCAGGCCTGAGGCGTCAGGTGCCTGCCTGAGAGAATGGAATAATCCAAGGATGGAAAAGTGAATCCAATCAGAGTACACAGGAAAAAAAACTAGTGTCCAAATGCTAGAAGAGTAAGGATGAAGGTCAAATGCGTGGGTCTCAGAGTTGAAGGTAGAAGCCAGGGAGCCAAGAATCTGTCAGTGGAAGGAGATGAAAGCAAAGGAAATTGAGAAAAAGCCAAGAGAGGTAGATCAAGACGCCATTTGATAGGCTTGAGGTTGGGTAGCCTGTGGGAGGGTCAGGGGGCCTTGAAAAGGGATAGGAGGCTGGCCAATACTTTAACTCAGGCCTTCATTAGCTCCCACTTGGAAACACAAAAACCTTCTAACCTCCTCCCACCTTTTTTTCTGCCCTGCAGTAACTTGTTCACACAAATAATCACTTGGGGCCATTGTCATTGCCCTACTTAAAGACAAAATCAATTGTGGCTCCCATTGCCCACAGAGCATCACAAAACTCATTAGCCTGGCATTTCTAACTCTCATCTAGGTCAGTCTACTTCTCCAGTTTAGTCCTCATTAATCTTCTCATACTCTCTACTAGAGCCACACTTAACTCTTTGGTGTTTCCTATACATGCATTTCATTTTCCCATGTGTGTGCTGTTCTTTCTGCCTGGGTGGCCCTCCCTGTCACTTCTCAGCACATCCAAATTCCCTTGTCTTTCATAGTTCAAATGCAACATTTTTTTTTTTTAATAGCAACGTTTCTTCTCCTGGAGCTTAATGTCGACTGCACTTCTCATGGTACTTTTGCTTTCCTTCTTGTATTATAGTTACTTAGAAACTTATTTCCTCTAAGAAGCCATAAGCTCACTTTGATCAGAATTCATGGCACAGTGGCTCTTATATTACAGGTGCCCCAAATAGTGTCGAGCCAAGAAGCAAATGAAGCAACTCCTGACACATAATTCTCTGTAGAACCTCAACCAGGTGATGGTGACCTAAGGTGTGGTAGGAGAAGAGGAGGTTCTATATCAGATAAGGGAGTCAGAGTCACAACGATAACTGACCAATCTTTTGACCTGTGGCCTAATCACACACAGCCACTAGTGATATGGAGATAATAATTCCTATAGATTAGGATTGTTTTGAGAATTAAGTAAGTTTCTAGAAGGCACTGAATACAATTCCTGGCACAAAAGAGATGCCAACTCAATATTAGTGATTTTCTCCCCCTTACTCTCCCCTTCAGACTCAGCATCTCTAATTTCACACATTGTTCCCCCCACAACTTTGTTTTCTGGTCTGTTTATCCAACTCCATTTTATCAGTATTACTCTTTCCCCCAGGGGGAGGAAGGGCAGAGAGAGGGGGACAGAGGATCTGAAGCAGACTCTGTGCTGACAGCAGTGAACCTGATGTGGGGCTCAAACTCATGGACTGTGAGATCGTGACTTGAGCCGAAGCCAGACTCTCAACTGGCTGAGCCACCCAGGCACCCCTTATCAATATTACCCTTAAAAATTTGACTAAGATGCCCCAAATGTGAGCTGATCAGACCACAGAACAGTGGAATTAATTCTTGGTGTGATCTTGAAACTATATTTCCATTTTTGCAGTACAACCTAGCTATGTCATGCTTTGGAAAATTTTAAACCTGTGATTAAGTAAAATCTTCAGATCTTTTTAGAGCAAGCCACCTCCAGGTCACATGTCCATTTCATACTTGAAACTAAATGTAAATGCTTACACTTTATCTCTGTTGAATTTCAACTAATTTTTTTTAATGTTTATTTTTGAGAGAGAGACAGAGCGGAGCGGGGGAGGAACAGAGAGAGAGGGAGACACAGAATCCGAAGCAGGCTCCAGGCTCTGAGCTGTCAGCACAGAGCGTGACACGGGGCTTGAACCCACAAACTGTGAGTTCATGACCTGAGCCAAAGTCAGATGCTCAACCGATTGAGCCACTCAGATGCCCCAAATTTCAACTAATTTATCTAAGACCAGAATCTTACTTTACCAAAACCACTTCCAGCCTTGGTTTTAATAATCGTTCAAAAAGGTATGGGGGGACGATGGGGGAGGGGCACTAAAATAACTTCAGAACATTCTCTTTACTCTTATTTAATGATTGTAAAATAAATACCTCCCACGTGATCTGGAATGCAGGGCAACACTTGTGTCTATGTGAAGGGGAAAAAAATAAATTTTGCACTTTTCTTCTCCCAGTCATAGCCACATGAGTAATTACACTGCAACAAACTGAATAACAGAAATACATTTTTTGGAGATCACCTTAAGAAAAATTAAAAGAAAAAAGATGACATTCCTTTAATTTCTCAAACAGAGTTATTTGTTTTAATTAAACATTGCATTGGTGTACCGGCAGCACGGTTTCCAAATTTTGATTAGCAAGTAATATTCCTACTATAAAAATCTAAGAAATTTAAGTTTCTCAGATTCTATGCAAATGAACTTATATTTCTTTGACAACATGTTAAACAAACAAACTGATCTAAATTTCAAGTCTTTTATTGAGGTTCTTGCATAACTTCCCCATATAGGAGCTATATGTGATGTTTCTCCTTATCAGACCTGTATGGGAAATATTCTTGGAAGCCTTCCAATTTCCCTTATCAGTGTAAATCCTACATATATCAAACATACTTTTAAAGGGAGGCATATTGAGGGGCACCTAGACGGCTCAGTGGGTTAAGTGTCCAACTTCCGCTCAGGTCATGATCTCCCAGTTCATGAGTTTGAACCCCCCACGGGGCTCTGCACTGATAGCTCAGAGCCTGCTTGGGATTCTTTCCCTCTCCCTATTTCTCTGCTCCTCCCCCACTCACATGTGCATAAGTACACCAGCTCTCTCTCTCTCCAAAATAAACATTAAAAAAAAACAAATAAAAATAAAGGAAGGGATAGTGAGTGATAAAGACAAACTTCTTCAACAGAAAATTTCTGTGAAAGTGAAACAATTTTAATGGAATAAAGAAGAGTATTTAAATCTCTGCCCACACTTGGGGGAAAGAAAATGAGACTAACATCTAAACCAAAAGTTTTTGGGATTCATTTAGTCTGGGACCAATTTTTCTTTTCCATTAAAGTCTATCTGGGATATTTAATATGTACCTTAAAATATTTACAAACAAAGTCTAATCTGGGATCCAAACAAAGAAAATGGTCCATTGGATAAATTTTGGGGATTTCAGTGCCAATAAAGTTAGAAGAGAGGGAAGCTGAATGGTAAGGTTAGGGAGTAAAATCATTAAAAAAAATTTTTTTTCCAATGTTTATTTTTGAGAGACAGAGAGAGCATGAGTGGGGGAGGGCCAGAGAGAGAGAGGGGGAGACACAGAATCTGAAGCAGGCTCCAGGCTCTGAGCAGTCAGCAGAGCCTGATGTGGGGCTTGAACTCACAGACCACAAGACCATGACCTGAGTCGAACTCGGATGCCTAACCGACTGAGCCACTCAGGCGCCCCAGGAGCGAAATCATTTTCTATTATGTTTATAAAACTCAGAAAATAATTTTTCCCCATCTATAGCTGGGGATTCAATTACTTAGTGTAAATAGGAAAAGATATCTAAGGTAACCAAGACTAAAAAATGCCACAATTTTTCTTAGTTCGTTTGAATGCTTTCAGACATATCTATTCCCCAGACATAGAAAACAGACCATGTGAATATAATTAAGCTTTCTCTCTATAAGTCAAGATTGTTAACACCATTTTATATTGTATCATAAATGAAGTCTCGATGGAGGCCATTAGGCTGAAAGTGAATTTATGTTCTAAAATGTCTTTCATAAATCCTTTATATGTGCTGCTATGCTTTAGAGCACATATCTTTAAGGCCTTTCGGGAAAGGCCTTTATTAGGTTGAACCATGAAATTGCCAATATTTTAATCATTTTTAACTTATTAAGCATCTATTTCTCCTGGCTTAACCTGACATAATCAAGGATCAAGTCAAAAACTGAAGAGGTCTTTTGCCAACTGTCTTTCTCAGCACCCTGTGACGTCTGCAGAACTCTTGCCATACTCAATATGATGAAATGTGGACAATGGTGAGCTGCCTTTTCCCATCCCCACACACAGCTGAGCAATTTCTTATTTCCTTCATCCACCGTTGACCGGAGCTCATGGTCTTCTTTTCCATTGCCACTATCTCTAGAAAATAGAGTCACCTCTGTAAGAGAATGCCATCCTGCCCCGATGGCTTCTCTGGCAATATAACTTTTTGATCCCCTATTTCTGGTCCGCTGTCATCAATTGCTTTGTATTGAATTAACTTTTTAGTGCATTTGTATTGCTATTGCTTTATAACTTTTAGTGCACTATGAGGAAAAACACTTGGGATTTTGAATCACTGAGTTTTAGCGTAAGGAGAAATCTTAGCAATTACTTAGCCTAACTGTCCTATAATGAATATTGCTGGTTGCTGGTTCCTTCTGTCAGCCCAGTTTTCACCTGGGTCTTCCACTCTCCCTGATGCCACCAGTGTGTTTTGGCAATGGGTTGACTAGCAGTGGGGATGATCTCATTGGTTCAGAATCTCAGCCTAAGCCAATCTCTCCAGCTAAGTCCCTGCTATTAGGATGAGTGTTATGGGTTGAATTGTGTTCCCCCCCCACCCCAGCCCCACCAGATTTACATGTTGAAGTACTAATCCTTGGTACTTCAGAATGTAACTGTATTTGGAGATAGGTCTTTTAAAGATGTAATTAAGTTAAAAGCAGGTCATTAAGGTGGGCCCTAATCCAATATGACTGGTATCTTTATAAGAGAAAATTTGAACACAGACATGTCCAGAGGAAAGACAAGTTGAAGATACAGGGAGAAGAGAGCTATCTACAAGCCAAGAGGAGAGGCCTTAGGAGAAACCAACACTGCTGGCCCCTTGATCTCAGAAATCTTACCTCCAGAACTGTTCGAAAATACATTTCTGTTATTTAAGCCACCCAGTCTGTGGATTTTGTTATGGTGGCCCCCGAAAACTAGTACAATGAATTAGGCTTTGGAGTGGGACCCTACTTGAGACAACAAGGAGGGAAGTTTTTGGAAACCGTTAGGAAAAGAATATTCCTCTTTGTAAGGAGACCACTAGAAGTGACACTCTCCTCCATGTGGTGAGGTGGAGATGTGAAGCTGGTGAGTTCTGCAGCCAAGTTTGCCATCAAGAGGGATGCCACCCTGAGAATGAGCCAATACTCAGTGATGCACATAGCCAGGCAAATTGTGAAAATGGGGAGTTACTCAATTCAGCCAACCTCAAAGCCTGCTCAATCTCTGAACTTCCAATTACGTGAGGTAAGGACTCTTCTCCGTTGTTTAAGCAAGCTGAAACCAACTTTTCTGTTCATCTCTGAACTTCCAATTACGTGAGGTAAGAACTCTTCTCCATTGTTTAAGCAAGCTAAAACCAAGGTTTCTGTTATAGTCTCTGTCGTATTTAATGAGTTACCTACCTCTTTCTTTTACAGAGAGGGCCTGAGTCGTCCTCAAATTTAAGTGACCTGTCTAATGTATCAGGACACAGCCAGAAACTTCTTGTTTCAAGTTACTTAATCTATCCTTACTGCAGCCAGGTTAAAGATTGAGGTTACATACCTAAATGGAAGGAACATTAAGAAGAGTACTGGTAAAGGGTTTCATGAACAGGATGAAGACACTATTCACTCTTTTGTGGTCAATTCGGGAATGCAAAAGACAGAATTGGAAATATCGGAAAAGAAGAAAAATCATCTGAAAACTAGCTTTTTGGGTCTGCAAGTCAACTCTTATGCCCTTCCCTCCGGCCTTATAGTTAATGTCTTTAGTGGGGACTGTGTCTTCCCAACATTTAGTCCCTCTCTTTCTTTTATTACCTTCCTGCTCATGGGTCTCAAGATTCCTGTGCTGCTCCAAATATTCTTCCACCTGGGAGTAGCCCACTTGCACCTCTGCCTAGTTTTGAATGCCTGAACTCCTATGTTTATGCTCTTTCCCATGCTCTGAAAAGCATAATCACATTTTCAAAGTGGCTTCCATGTTTTTTAAGTGGTTAAGGAGCACATTTTATGAGAATGTAGACCTTGGTGATCCCATATACAGAAGAATCATACTAACTATTTGAGGAAGTGGGAATTTTACCATATTTGGCTGCTTTGAACTTCTCGACAGCTTCAAACCATTCTATCTCATTTACGTTAACATTTTTGTTCCAGAATGTAGAAAGTATCACACTGAGATATTCTCATTCTATACATTCTAGGCCACGATTTTGCAAATGAACTCTCTCTTTTAAATCTTGGCAAGCTAAATTATGAATAGGGATTATCGCCAAATTTAAATTTTATCAGGGGCACCTCGGTGGCTGAGTCAGTTTTGCATCCAACTCTTGATTTCAGCTCAGGTCATGATCTTACAGTTTGTGAGTTTGAGCACCACATTGAGCTCTGCACTGACAGCGTGGGGCCTGCTTGGGATTCTCTCTCTGCCCCTCCCTCACTCGCATGCGCTCTCTCTCAAAATAAATAAATAATTTTAAAAAATTAGGGATGGCTCAGTTGGTTAAATGTCTGACTTCAGCTCAGGTCATGATTTCACAGTTTGTGAGTTCAAGTCCCGCATCAGGCTCTGTGCTGACAGCTCGGAGCCTGGAGCCTGCTTCGGATTCTGTGTCTCCCTCTCTCTCTGACACTTCCCTGCTCACACTCTGTCTCTCTCTCTCTCTCACTCTCTCTCTCTCAAAAACAAAAATTAAATTAAAAAAAATTAATTTGATCTTTTAAAAACACATGTTGTATGTAAGTATAATGAGAGCAGGAAAATCTCCTTAGAGCTTAGAATTGTGGCATATAGTGCATGACAATTAAATATACATCAAACAAATATTTGAATGAATAATGTTTTTGTTTAGTTTTTTTTATTCCCTTTACCTGAATGAATGACTTCTGATACAATTTTGTGATGTATTTGTGCATCGCAGGTTGATAAATAACTTTATGTAAAAAGATTACCTCTCAGGTCAGTTTAATATCAAATTTCCAAAATTTCAAGTCAACATATATATAACAGGAAAAGATAGGCTGTATAATGAAGTTGGTGGGTTCCACATGGGATGTTATTAGTTGAACATGACCGTTAGAGACAGCGTTGGACAGATATCATGCAATGACATGCATTTTTTAATACCATTATGCAAGGAACCCAGAGATGTTATCTTTTTCTCCCAGGAGTGGGATGGGCGATAAGAGTTACAGTTCTTCTAAATTGCTACACTGTCTTCTTTCACATGGTGACATCACTTTCTTGTCACCCTTCTGTATGCTTTGGCTCAAATCAATAAAACCGTTCTGGGTTTTTACAGTCGGCAAGGACAGCGTATCATACCCCTGTCTTCCAAAGGTTTCCCGATTTGCTATACGGCCACACTATTAAGTATTTAAGCACAACAGGCGTTGAGAGGCCTGTACAATTCTGTGCTAGAAAAAAATCCAAGAACTTTAGTTTGTCTTTTAATAAATTAGGTCGCGTCGTTGTATTCTCATGGTTAGTTCTTTTCTGTTGTTGTTCTTATTTTAATGATTTCAAAATTTAAATTGTTTGGGGTTTAAGTTGCTTGTTATCTTAAAGTACAATTGGCATTACACCTAGATGTATGTCCAACCCCTCATCATAGTCAGGAACTTGATATGGGGAGAGTGTCATGTTATTAGTGTCAATCTACTTGGCCCTTCATATTTTTCTAGAAACTATAGTCTAGAAACTGGATGTGAATATTCTAGAAACTGCAGTCTAGATTTTCTGCATTTGTGATTGAAAATCCTAACTATTCAGAATATCAACCTTTGAAGTTAGCCAAAAATAGTCACTGATGCATTGGTTTATTTTGTATTTTAATATACTTTATGTCCTCTTTCTTCATGCCAGAAACAAACAAAAAATTTCCTTAAGAAACTATTGACTACTTGATCAAAGAATGAAAAGAAAAATCCATTTAAGTTTCATTTAGCAACGTCCATGCTTCACTGCCCTTAGCTCAGCTTTCTTTTCTTAATTTTGTGTATCCGGTTCTCCTTCTGCACAGATATTTGAAGACAACACTGATTAAAAAGAATATCCTATTTTTGTTTGTTTGTTTCAAAGTTTATTTATTTATTTGGGGGGGCGGGGAAGGGTCAGGGAGAGAGGGAGACAGAGAACCCCTAGCAGGCCCCACACTGCCACCACAGAGCCCAACACAGGGCTCAATCTCACAAACCATGAGATTATGACCTGAGCTGAAACCAAGAGTCAGACGCTTAACCAACTAAGCCACTCAGGTGCCACAGAATGTCCTGTTTTTTGAGTGTAGCTAGTAAGAATTAAAACGTTGGTCAGTTGGCAATCAGATATGGTTTTTCTTTCTTTCATGCCCAGTGTTGACATAACAAGGTGAATTTAATCCTCTAGCCAAGTTAAAAAAAAATTTTTTTAACGTTTATTTTTGAGACAGAGAGAGAGAGACAGAGCATGAACGGAGGAGGGGCAGAGAGAGAGGGAGACACAGAATCAGAAGCAGGCTCCAGGCTCTGAGCCATCAGCCCAGAGCCGGACGCGGGGCTCGAACTCACGGACCGCGAGATCGTGACCTGAGCTGAAGTCGGACGTTTAACCGACTGAGCCACCCAGGCGCCCCTCCCCTAACCAAGTTTTACTAACACAACTCTGGGTGGAGAAAGCTCTTTCTGATCTCTGCTCTTCTAAGAGCTAGAGTTACTGAATAATTTCCATATTAAATTTCATGGTGAGCAAGTTATATTTAGTTTCAGGCTATCGAGAAGACTTTGACAAAGTACTTTGTAGTTCCGTTTGTTTCCCTAGGGCAATGGTTTTCTGCTCAAGCCACCATTATCATTTCCAATCACTGAGCTCTAAGAAGTTGAATGAGGGGCGCCTGGGTGGCGCAGTCGGTTAAGCGTCCGACGTCAGCCAGGTCACGATCTCGCGGTCCGTGAGTTCGAGCCCCGCGTCGGGCTCTGGGCTGATGGCTCGGAGCCTGGAGCCTGTTTCCGATTCTGTGTCTCCCTCTCTCTCTGCCCCTCCCCCGTTCATGCTCTGTCTCTCTCTCTGTCCCAAAAATAAATAAAATTTAAAAAAAGTTGAAAAAAAAAAAAAAAAAGAAGTTGAATGAAATGGGAGTAGTATCAATAACATTGTGGCACCCAACAAGAAGCCATTAGAAATCCCTGAAAGTGCACATAAACTTTCTTACAGAGGCTAGGAAATAACACGTCAAGTGAAAGTACCATCCAAGATCATTAAAAAAAAAAAACAACAAAAATCAACAAACAACAACAACAAAGTAGCAATAACAAACAAAAACAATCCTTCATTTGTAGGCTGCAGATTTGAGATCCCGTGCACATGCCAGAAGCGGCCAGCCAGGTCTTGTGACTCACAGACACACAATGCTTCCATTGGGAGCACAGACAGGTGGATACAGATTTGATCTGTTCACCAGCTTTGTTCTTAAATATATCAGCCACTGGTTGGTGGAAGACGATGCCATTTGAATCTTTCAACAAGTGCTTATAGATTCAAAGTAACTTTGAAAAAGGAAAGAAAATGAACTTCCAAATCAAGTAAGTTATGTGACAGCAGGCTCAGCATGACAGATTCACTTTTAGGGGTGATCTAGGTAAGATCTAGGTTAGTTTTCACCGTCTTTGTGCCTCAAAGTCACACTGGTGCTAGGGCTCCATCCCTAGAGATTGTGAGTTGTTGACCCTGCAATTCCATTTCTAGAAAGGTGGGGGGGGGGCAGAAGATATAGATATATGTCTTTTAATTAATTTGAAAAGCATTTGTCATTAATGTGGCCTTTCCTAGCCACTCCCCACTTGCTGGTGGTAACGGTTTTTCTAGGTAGTCAGAATATCAACATCAAAACAGAAATCTATGTGTAGGTTTAAATGTATGGGACTGGCATTGTAAACTTTTATGATACAAATGGATTTGAAAATTTGGAAGTCTGGTCTGTCGGCATACAAGTGAGGAACTTCTATAACCTCTCAGAGTCTCAGATTCTTCAACTGTAAAATGGGTACTTTAATACTGTACTTGTTTTTTGAGGTTGAGTGGAAATTAAATATGATCCATATAAAGTAGATGTTGTGTAGCAGGTGTTCAATCGATGGTTTGTAGCTACTATCCACCCTAACCAACCCCCATTCCCACCCCAACATTAAGAGACAGTTTACAGATTATTGCATTCATTTATTTATATCATCTTTTCATGCAAATATGTGGCTTTTTCATTTACAAATGTACAAAATATATGAACATTTCCCTAACAGAGTATCCCAGTCTGGCCCAAAAGCAAACAAGAGTCAGTATACAGGATTTTTTTCGAGCTAGCGAATGTTCTCTGATCCTTTTCTGCCAGCCTTTCCTCATTGCCCACCATTTGTATACCTTTATTTTTATTTTTTTAATTTTTTCTAAGTTTTTTTTTTATTTTTGAGAGAGAAAGAGAAAGAGTGTGAGTGGGGGAGGGGCAGAGAGCAAGGGAGACACAGAATCCTAAGCAAGTGCTAGGTTCTGAGCTGTCAACAAAGAGCCTGACTCAAGGCTTGATCTCACGAGCCATGAGATCATGACCTGAGTGGAGGTCAGATGCATAACCAACTGAGCTACGCAGGTGCCGCCCCCCCCTTCTTTTTTTTATGTTAATTTATTTTGAGAAAGAGAGAGCACGCTTGAGGGAGGGTCTGAGAGAAAGGGAGAGAGAGAATTTTAAACAGGTTCGGCACTGAGTACGAAGCTCGCCACGGAACTTGATCCCAGGACCGTGAGATCATGACCTGAGTGGAAATCAAGACTCAGATGCTCAGCCAACTGAGATGTCCAGGCACCTCTGTGTACCTATCTTTCTTTACTGACTTTTGTTTCTATATAACCACAGCTTCCACAGCTTCATAAAACTCAAATAATGTTTCGGTGTGTGGTGTGTTTTTTGATAGGAGACAGATGGATTTGGGGTCAGCATGAGTCTTGGTTGTTGCTGAAGGTGATGGTGTTTCATGCCTACCAGGTAGATATAGAGTCCAGGGACCAAAATAAACTAGGAAACAGATAGATTGTACTAATATAATAAGTAGCTTGTGTTTGGGGCTTCGTGTTTTTTTCTATATACTTTATCTCATTGAATAAGTTTAATGCTGTTATTTAGCATTCCCCTGCCAGCTCTGGAGAGGGCCTCAGAGTCCCTTATGGCTGAACCAGCAGCAGCATCACCTAAAAACTTGTTATAAATCCAGAAACCTCCCCTGCCCCCTTCCCAAATGCTGAATCAGAACCTGCATTTCAGTAACTCCCCTGCATGATGTAACGGTACAGTACAGTTCGAGAAGCTCTGACCTAAGGAACATTTATGTCTTTCACTCACCAGATGCCTAGACTGTTTTGAGATGTCTTTTAATTTAACTGAGACTTAGTTCAAGACTCATAACCTGCAGAGTAAGTTTACTACCTCTGCTCGGTGGTGTACAATGTTAGTGATCTTTTACTGACTTTGGACGCACTAGGTTTACTGAAATGAGAGTCGACAAAGGCATTGTGTTTTTCTTGGCCACACTTGTGTCAAGATACTCAGAAGGTTTTGCTGTTCTTTGAACCTCTCAGTCACGTGAAAAATTATGAAAGGTTTTCCAACCAGTAATACAAGAGAAGAGATCAGGTTGTTAAGGGCAGTGACAGGATCTACTTTTGCTTCTATTTCCTAAAAAGTTTACAGGATTTTGGTTAATGGTGTTGAAATGCATTTGTTCATTACTCTGTCTACTTGTTTTATCACTCAGGTGGGACCTGCTACTCACTATGAAGTTTTTGGTCAATACATAGCGTTACATCACTCTGTTATTCATGAGTATATTGTTATACTCATATTGGATTGTTAGTTAATAACTCACAAAACAAAAGAAATACTAATGGTAAAATACAAGATTATCAATGAGGACCATAAGCATGACAGTAATTCTCCAAGTCTCAGATTGCTCCTCTCCAGATCCAACAGAAACACTCAATAATCAAATTCTTAGAGGCGCCTGGGTGGCTCAGTCGGTTGGGCGTCCGACTTCAGCTCAGGTCACGATCTCGTGGTCCGTGAGTTCGAGCCCCGCGTCGGGCTCTGGGCTGATGGCTCAGAGCCTGGAGCCTGCTTCGGATTCTGTGTCTCCCTCTCTCTCTGCCCCTCCCCCATTCATGCTCTGTCTCTCTCTGTCTCAAAAATAAATAAAACGTTAAAAAAAATTTTAAAAAAATTCTTAAACAGTACATCCACATGTATTGATTTCTTTAAAAAAAAAATCAAACTTAAATACAAAACTGTTGCAAGGATTATTGCCACCAAGACTTTTCGATAATTGGACATGACTACTCCCACATGTGTCATTTGCAGGAAGGTGCTTGCAACCCCTCTTACCTCATCATTAGTAAACAAAACTCAAAAGAAAAGAGAGCAGTTGATTTGCTCTTAAGTGGAAAATGCAAAAATTCAAAACACCAATTTATGAGAGCATTTATCAATTTTTGGTGCCCTAACAGTTAAATTTTTCTCCAAAGTAAATATAATATGCCCTTTAAAATGTATTTGTTGGTAAGTAAATATTCCTTATAAAATTAAAGTGATCTAATAATGATCCAATTATCTACTAACCATTTAATTAATTTAATTATTAGATAATTAGATAATTCCTATTTGTTAAGTAGGTAAAGACTGGATATCTTTACATATGATGATTCTTATTAAGGAATATAGGCCATATGCGCTCGCCTTGCTCAGCTCTTCTATCAGAAACTAGGTTTTTGTTTGTTTGTTTGTTTTTTTAAACTGTTGCTCAAGCCCCCACTCTCCTCCCTTGTTTTCACTTACTCTGCGTGAACCCTTCCAGAGACTCCTCCCCTTCTCCCCCTGCCGGCCCAGGAATGGCAGAGAACGATGTGGACAATGAGCTCTTGGACTATGAAGATGAGGTGGAGACAGCAGCAGGGGGAGACGGGGCTGAGGCCCCTGCCAAGAAGGATGCCAAGGGCTCCTATGTCTCCATCCACAGCTCTGGCTTTCGTGACTTCCTACTGAAGCCAGAGTTGCTCTGGGCCATTGTTGACTGTGGCTTTGAGCATCCATCAGAAGTCCAGCATGACTGCATCCCTCAGGCCATTTTGGGAATGGACGTTCTATGCCAGGCCAAGTCAGGCATGGGAAAGACAGCAGTGTTTGTGATGGACACACTGCAACAGCTACTGGACAGGTGTCCAGTACTGGACAGGTGTCTGTGCTGGTGATGTGTCACACTCGGGAGTTGGCTCTTCAGATCAGTAAGGAGTACTAGCGCTTCTCTAAATACATGCCCAATGTCAAGGTCGCGGTGTTTTTTGGTGGTCTATCAAGAAGGATGAAGAGGTGCTGAAGAAGAACTGCTTGCATATCATCGTGGGGACCCCTGGCCGCATCCTAGCCCTGGCTCGAAATAAGAGCCTTAATCTCAAACACATTAAACACTTTATCTTGGATGAATGTGATAAGATGCTTGAACAGCTCGACATGTGTCGGGATGTCCAGGAAATTTTTCGCATGACCACCCATGAGAAGCAGGTCATGATGTTCAGTGCTACCTTGAGCAAAGAGATCCGTCCATTCTGCCACAAGTTCATGCAAGACCCAGTGGAGATCTTCGTGGATGATGAGACGAAGCTGACGCTGCATGGGTTGCAGCAGTACTACGTGAAACTGAAGGACAACGAGAAGAACCGGAAGCTCTTTGACCTTCTCGATGTCCTTGAGTTCAATCAGGTGGTGATCTTTGTGAAGTCTGTGCAGCGTTGCATTGCCCTGGCCCAGCTTCTAGTGGAGCAGAACTTCCCAGCCATTGCCATCCACCGAGGGATGCCCCAGGAGGAGAGGCTTTCTCGGTATCAGCAGTTTAAAGATTTTCAACGACGAATTCTTGTGGCCACCAACCTATTTGGCCGAGGCACGGACATTGAACGGGTGAACATTGCCTTCAACTCTGACATGCCTGAGGATTCTGACACCTACCTGCATCAGGTGGCCCGAGCAGGCCGGTTTGGCACCAAGGGCTTGGCCATCATGTTTGTGTCAGATGAAAACGACGCCAAGATCCTCAATGACGTGCAGGATCGCTTTGAAGTCAATATTAGTGAGCTGCCAGATGAGACAGACATTTCCTCCTGCATTGAACAGACATGGTAGAGGACTCACCCATAGTTTTGGAGTGTGACCATCTGTCCCTCTTCAGGAGATGACAGCAGGCATGGGGGTGAAGGAGACACTACTGCCACCTGCCCTAGCAACACCCACACCCCACCCCATGACTTGCCCCTTTTGCATCACCACCACTCCTAAACTCCTATTTCCTGAATAGTCTGAATTTTTTTTAACAAAACTAAAAAAAAAAAAAAAAAAAAAAAAACCCACCAGGAATATATACAATGAAATGAATTTCCTAATACAATATTAAATACTATGTATGCTAACCTAAAATAAAATATTTTAAATTTAAAACCTCTTCTTTAGGATTTGACTTTTGTTTCTTAAAAAGTCTGTAGTGGGGCGCCTGGGTGGCTCAGTCGGTTGAGCGTCCGACTTCGGCTCAGGTCACGATCTCACGGTCCGTGAGTTTGAGCCCCGAGTCGGGCCCTGGGCTGATGGCTCAGAGCCTGGAGCCTGCTTCTGATTCTGTGTCTCCCTCTCTCTCTGCCCCTCCCCCGTTCATGCTTTGTCTCTCTCTGTCTCAAAAATAAATAAACGTTAAAAAAAAAATTAAAAAAAAAAAGTCTGTAGTGCTGTGGTTATGGAACCCAGATTCACTTTTTTATTACTTTGTTTATCACTCATCTGAGACCCGCAACCCATTATAACATTTTGTATTATATCATAGAAAAAGGTGAGATTATTTTTATTTTTAGTGAGCTCTGTGCCCAATGTGGGGCTTGAACTAACAACCCCAAGATCAAGAGTCTCATGTTTCACTGACTGAGCCATCAGGCGCCCAAGGGTGAGATTATTTTTAAATTCATATGAAAGTTTAGGTAACCAGATGTGAAAAGAGTTTGAGGTCCAAAAACATTGAATAAACTGAAGTAAGTGGAATTTGCGAGGGTGTCTTCGATCTCCTTTCAAATTCTCTTCTCAGATATCCTGGGCCTTCCTGCAGTCTCCACTCTACTCCCTGTGAAAATCTGCCATCCCGGAATTTGCTGATAAATTCACACGCAGGTAAGACCAACGCATTTAGTGCTACTTGATGTTAGCTTGTTTTAAATAGAAGGAAAATCTCAGATACTATTAGAACCCAAAGTATTGAGAATGAACTGCGCATGCATTTTGGTAGGTTGGGAAAACTTGGTGCTACCACCTTTGAAACCACCTGCCTGCTTCATTTACTCGTAAGTCCTGTCTAGCTGTAAAATGTTTCTACTATTTAGAAGGTAATTAAGCATATCAGTAGTGTCAATGTCAGCAGGCTGCAGATCTCTCTTTGTCCTTGACTCTACTAGAGATTTTTACATTAGTGAAGAGCCATTTGTCAGATTTTCAGGTGGCATGAAACTGATAGAGTGAGTGGGGTGAATGGCAGTAAATTATAATCCGAAAGAAATCGATTGCCAAATAAGCTGAATTTCACTTTTAACTGGGACAGAATGAATCACGCTTGAAACCCCAAATCCTACTACACCACAGGAAAAGATGGGTCCAGGGCAGTCACTGAAAGTGCTCATTGCTTCATTAGTAGAAGTAGAGGGTCTAGAATGATAGGCGGCAGAATTTACTAGTCAGGACATCTGATGCATTTAAAAAGTTTGTTGGAAAACCTCAAATGGAGACTATCAACCAGGAGGGGAAAGACATATAAAATAAATCAGCTGGCAAGGGTTGAAGGAACTGGTGATGTCAAGCTTGGAAAAGTGAAGACTCAGGAGTAAGAAGCTGTCTTCACATTTTTTAAAGTAATCTCTATGCCTGATGTGGCTCTCGAACTCACGACCCCACGATCAAGAGTCACGTGCTGCACCCTGAGCCAGGCAGGTGCTTCCCTCTTCACATCTTTCAAGGGATCAGTGAGAAAGGGTTAGACTTACTCTGTCAGGCCCTATGAGGGCAGAGTGAAACACACTAATGTAAATAACTCTATCATTCAGAGGTATCTGAAGAAAGGTTTCTTTGCCTCAAGGAGTAGCTAATTCCAGTTAGAGGTAGGCTTGAAGGATAGACTGAATTCTACTTGGCAAGCATAGCTTCAAGAGCCAGATTAATAGTTGGACTGAATGCCTTTTATGGCCTCTTTCAGCCATGAAACTCTGCCACATTTCTACTATAAAATTACAGGGACGAGAATCAGAGTAATCAGAAAATGCAGGTTTACATAGTATTTCTAAATCTTGGTAAATTTCTTGATCACCTGCATAGTACTTTGACGTTTCTTTTCTATTAAATCCTTTTCTATTTCCAGAACACTCAAAGTGCATTTTTGCTTCATATTGGCAAGTACACATGCTTGATAATTCTTTGTGCTAGGATACTTCTTGGTGACAAACTTCTGCTTTTATAATGCAGATGAAAAAATTGTTATACTTTTTCCCTTCAAAATTTCTCATCCATCAATATATTCTTTATAGTAATAATCTTTAAAAAAAATTGAAGGTTTATTTATTTATTTTGAGAGAGAGAGAAAGAGCATGAAATAGAGGGGCAGAGAAAGGGAGAGAAAGAATCTCAAGCAGGCTCTGCGCTGTCAATGCAGAGGCTGATGCGGAGCTCGAACCCACAAACTGTGAGATCATGACCTGAGCTGAAATCAAGAGTCGGACGCTTAACTGACTGGGCAACCCAGGCGCCCCTGTAGTAATAATCTTTGATGTCAAATGTTATTGGTTTTGTTGACATTGTGTTTGTAAAGAAACAGACCAACTTTTATCACATTATTTCTGAGTAAACAAAGTGCTGCTGTCAGGAAAATGATGACTTTTGTGTAATGGATTTAATGTGTGTCCCATTTAAGGCAGAGCCACCTTTCACAACTATGAATCCTGAGTCAAGAATGGTTACTTTGCAAACTTACAAAATGTTTACTGTGTGTCAGGCAGTGTCCTGAGGCTTAAAAAATATCAGTTCGTTTGATCGTCAGAAGGCTAAAAGATATGTACTATGGCCATGTATTATGTACATAATACATGTACTATGTATTATGGCCATGTTATTAAGGAGGCAATAGTGAGGTCAAGTAACTTGTCCAAGGTCACACAGGCAATAAGTATCCCAAGTGCCTAGTGAGGTGGCAGTAAGCCAGTCCTCATGGTCACAGTTCCCTAGCTTTTGTCTCTTCTAACCAAAACCAGGCCCAAAGCCCTCCTGAGGCACGCTTCAAAACTAACTTTATTTTTCCTCTATTTCATTAAAATTAACATTTCTGGTGCATGTATTTCAGCCAGTTAAGGAAAAACAGAAATCTGATTGAAATGAATGAAACTAAGGGGCATTAAACCGTGAAGAGATTAGATGCTGGCTTAACATAGTTGCCGCATGGGTGTTTACACTTTAAAGGAAAACGCTTGCTACCTTGCAGTAGTTTCAAAATTTAGGAGGGCCAGCTTTTGGGGCGTAGCAGAGGAATGGAAATGCCAATAATCTAGCTCTGCTTTTCTGTATCAGGGTTGTCTATAAATTTTCGTTAGGAAAAATAAAGGAGACGCCACTGCTTAAAATAATAATAAATAGAACCATTGCCCTAATGAACTTGCTGGTTCTTCAGCCCCTCCCTTACCTGCCGTCGGACACATTCCCTCCACCCCCTCCCCGATAAGGAAGCACTTAGGGGCTCGCAAAACAGGGCACAGCACCTCTGTGTTCAAAGAACTTCAGGAGGAGTTTCAGGAAGTAATTTTTTAAGTTTTTATTTAAATTCTAGTTAGTTTATTTAATTCCAGTTATACAGTGTTATATTAGTTTCAGGTGTACAATGTAGTGATTCAACTCTTCCATACCTCATCTAATGCTCATCACTGTAATCCCCATCGCCTATTTTTTTTAATGTTTATTTATTTATTTTGAGAGAGAGAGAGTGAGCAGGGGAGGGGCAGAGAGAAAGGGAGAGAGAGAATCCCAAGCAGCCTCCACACTGTCAGTGCAGAGCCTGACATGGGGCTCCATCTCACAAACTGAGCCAAAATCCAAGAGTCAGATGCTTAACCGATTGAGTCACCCATCCTGCCCCCAGTCACCTGTTAAACCCATCCCCCCCACCCCTCTCCCGTCTGGTAACCATCAGTTTGTTCTTTCTTTATGGTTAAGAGTCTACTTCTTGGTTTGCCTCTCTGTTTTTTCCCCTTTGTTTGTTTGTTTGGTGTTTTAAATTCCCACCAACGGTGCAAGAGAGTTCCCCTTTCTCCATATCCTTGCCAACACCTGTTGTTTCTTTTGTTGTTGATTTTAGCCATTCTGACAGGTGTGAGGTGATATCTCACTGTGGTTTTGATTTGTATTTCCCTGATGTTGAGCATCTTTTCATGTGTGTGTTGGCCAGCTGGGTGTCTTCTTTGGAAAACATGTCTATTCATGTCTTCTGCCCATTAACAGGATTATTCCTTTTTTGAGTGTTGAGTTTTATCTATATATTTTTTTAAATGTTTATTAATTTTGAGATAGAGAGCACCAGTGGGGGAGGGGAAGAGAGAGAGGGGATAGAGGATCCAAAGCAGGCTTCATGCTGACTGTGGCAAGCCCAATGTGGGGCTCCAACTCACGAACCGTGAAATCATGACCTCAGCCAAAGTCAGATGCTCAACTGAATGAGCCACCCAGGCCCCCCTTGGCTGTTGAGTTTGATAAGCTCTTTATATATTTTGGATACTAATCCTTTATCAGATATGTTATTTGGCAACTATCTTCTCCCATTCCATAGGTTGCCTTTTAATTTTGTAGATTGTTTCCTTCGCTGTGCAGAAGCTTTTTATTTTGATGAGGTCCCAATATTTCCTTTGTGCTTTTGTTTGCCTTGCCTCTGGAGATCAGGAAGTAATTTTGAGCAGATGCTTTCAGCCTCTCAGCAATGTGAAATCACACTGCAGAGGTGAATATCTCGGTGACAGGATATTCTATTTGATACGTGGTGCCAACAGCCATGTTCCCCAGCATCCTGGCCTTAAAAATGATGGATAGAGCAGAACTTTTAGTACCAAGCAGAACAGGAAATTCACCAGCCACCTCTACGTTTCCACGGAAGCATTCCTCCTGCTCACCTTAGAAAAAATCTGAGTCATCTGGGGTCCTGGAAGCCTTGGCCCCAGGCAGGTGGCCCTTCTCCTGCTTCCTGTCGTTCTTGCTGTTAACTGGCTGAGATTGTATCTGAAAGTGTCTACAACTACTTTGGTGGAGTCAGATTTCTGGTCACGGGTCAGATCACTGCTTGAAGCAGTTTCTTCCTCCACACCCAGCGAATTCTCCAGGGAATCATGAGTGTACATGCAGGTTTCTACAGTCACATATTGTAATATTGAGAGCAGTGGAGAAATGTCTTTCTGGTTCTAGTCAATGATTAACTTTTGAAGGCAGCTTCTCTGCAGCTAGTGTGTGTGTGTGCGTGTGTGTGTGTGTGACATAGAAGACTCATTTTAAGCATTTCTACACAAAGTTACATACTGCTTTTCCTGATCAATTAATGACCCAATTCCAAAGGGTTATATGACTATCATTGAGTCAATAGTGATGTAAGTAAATTCCAGAGATCTGCTGTACAACACAATGCCTATAGTTAGCAATAAAGTATTGTGCACTTAAAATTTCATTGAAATGGTCAATTTCATGTTCCCATTAAAAAAAAAAAAGGTGAGGAGAACATAATGAAACTTTTGGAGGTGATAGATGTACTTATTACCTGGATTGTGGTGATGGTAACAAGAATGCATACGTATGTTCAAACTAACTAAATGGTATACATTTATTAGGTACAGCTTTTTCTATACCACTCTTTCTCAATAAAGCTGGAAAAAGAATGAAGTCCCATTTTCTCAGAAATCTCTCAACTGGTGTAGAGGGGGATTCAGTGTACCTTCTCCCGGATGATGCACTGTGGTCAACAGCTGACTAGACAGCTTTCCACTTACTCCTCTAGCCCCTGGGAGTCCACAGACCAATTCAGTGACATATGCCCAAAGGAATCAACAACTTGATTACAGTTAGGGCTGTATGCCACATTTCCCAGAAAGAAAGACTCAGGTTACCATTTCTACTCAATTCCTACTGATAGATTTCATTTGTTATTACTAACAGTGAGACTCATATCACTATATACATTGGAATCATGCTTTGAGCCTATGGTAAAGCAGATTTCATCAAGACCTTTATAATAAAGGTTTTACATGTGCTTGATGATTATTAAATGCATACGTCCAGCAGATTTGCCCTCTCTTAAATTTCAGTTCCTCATTTCAACTGAATGTTCAGACTCTGGTATTGGAAAGACCAGCTACCAACCCCAATGTTGCATAAATCAACTTATTATCTTCCCCAGCCAAAATACCACTTCCTCTGGATTCCCCATTTTTCCCCCTATTTCGTTAAATAAAGCCTTTTTCTAGTCCCTCAGGCTCAGCATTATGTTTAATTGACTCCTCAAAATATTTTCATGATTTAATAGATTTCAGTTTTGTAAGACCATCCTACAGAAATGTTCCTTTTTTGGCATCCAGTCTTTAATCCTTGCAGGTGCCAACAGTGGGACTGTGGTTCCTGGCTATGCAGTTCAGTCCAAATGGTCAGCTTTACCCAAGTGACTGATAATTGAAAGTCAGTCTTTTGTGTATATGTTCGTTAGTCACACTAAGAAATGAGAAAGTAATAAATGAGAGCAAAATGGAGGGTAAAGAAAATATGTAACAGTAGAAATGATTTTTTTTTCCACAAGTGATGTCAAAATAATAAAAGTAATATAAAAGAAAATCCAATAATTATCAATTACTGCTGCACCTAACTATGTTCTTCCTCAACTAGATCAAATAGAAAACACAGTAATTTCAGCATATTAATCAATGTGTTTACCCTGGTCTGTGGACCAGCTGCTATATCAGAATCATTAGAGATCTTTTTATTTTAGTTTACTTGGTTTTGTTTTGCCCTTTACTATTTAAAAATTATTTAGTTATGGGTGCACCTGGGTGGCTCAGGTGGTTCAGCGTCTGACTCTTGATGTCAGCTCAGGTCATAATCTCATAGTTTGTGGGTTCCAGCCCCCAAACCGGCTCTGTGCTGGCAGTGCAGAACCTGCTTGGGATTCTCTCTCTCTGCCCCTCCCTCGCTCTCTCTCTCTCTCTCAAAACAAATAAACTTTAAAAAAATTATTTAGTTTTGAAAAACCAATACATGTCCCAAGTACCAATTTCAATAGTTACAAAGGACACACAGTGAAAAAACAGTGTCTCTCCCATCCCAGCCTCCAACCACTCCATCCACTGTACTGATGTCTTACATTTCCTTCCAGAAACATACCATGAGTGCTCCTAGCAGATATCTTGGTTAGTCTGCTCAATATCCATTCTTAACCTCTTGCTATTATGCCTTCCTGTGTTGCAGAAGCTGGAAAACTAAAAATAAATCGCCCAGACTCCATTATAATCAGAGTTCCTGATGTGATTTAGGTTCCTCTAGTCAGGTGCACTTGCATGACACTTGATTTTGAAACGGAGCTAAGTGAGGAGAGAGGGCAAGAGGCATCCATTTTGTTGGTGTGAATAATGGCAGAAGCCACCCAAGTCAGCAGGGTAGCACTGGATTTCCAATTTAGCAGAGGCAGCTTTCTGATTGTAGCGGAGGTGATGCTGCCTTTACAGACAACCGCCTTACCCACAGCCTCCAGATTCCATGTATATACACCTGACTATATCAGTATTGTCAGCTCTCTAGTAACCTAGTTTTGCACTGTTCTTTCGAAATGACTCCAGGAAGCTTAGCTGAAATCCAGTTAGTTATTTGACCACCAGTTCTGAGGTCATTGAAACAGATTCTTTTCTGCTTAAGCTAGCTAATCTCTGCAATTGAATCTTGGCCTATAAAATGTATATAAATGTTTATACTACAGTCGAGAGAATAATGGCTTTCCCAAATATTCGTGTGCTAATCCTTGGAGCCTGTGAATATGCTACATTAAATAGCCGGGGGGGAAATTAAGATGGAATTAATGTGGCTAATCAACTGATTTTTAAATAGGGAGAGTATCCTAGGTTATTCAGGTGGACCCAGTGTAATTACAAGGATCCTTAAAAGTGGAGGAGAGGTGCAGAAGGAGTCAGTCAGAGGAAGATATGACTATTGAAAAATGATTGGAAAGATGCAAAGTTGCTGGCCTTGAGGACAGAGAAAGGAACTGCAAGTCAAGAAGTCCTAGGTGGCTTCTAGAAGCTGAAAAATGCAATGAATTGAGTATAAAAAATAAATATTGAGAAGGAGTTTGGAAAGAACATTAAATCCTTGTTGTGTTGTAATTGTTTGCAAGGTTTTAAATAACAATAGAAAAAAGAAAATAGAAATTATGTTTCCTCTAATTGCATTTTTTTTTTTTGTAGAAGTATTGGGAGTGTTGGCATTCACTGCAGTAAATAAAATAAGGCTTATGAAGTATATTTAATTTCTAGTAATTTCTTTCCAATTAAATGATCTGTCAAGAAAAAAATTTCTTGTTTGGGAATTCTGTTCGTGGTGTAATGAGAAATGAAAGGCAGGATATCAATTGTACCATTTCAATATTTCATGGAGAAGAAAAACTTCAAAATCACACACAACATAATCCATATTATCTTCATTTACATAGTAAAGAGTTTCAAGAAAAAAAAAAAGAGAGAAGCAACCAATTTTCTCTTTAACCAAACAACAGAAAAAGATTTAGAAAGAAGTCTTTGATAATCAAAAGATATAATTATCTTTGATAATTTGTGAATCTATGGAGACGCTGCTTTAGTCAATTACCAAAGAATTGGCTTTTATGGATATATCATTTTCAAATTACTCATACAAACTCACCACAGAATAATTATGTATTTTGCCCATCATCAATCTGTTTCCAAGACAGATGCATTTCTTGTTCAACTGGAATCATAATTTTTATTAAAATAATTTTTTTTAAATTTATTTTAGAGAAAGAGGGAGAGACAGCAAATGTGAGCTGGGGAGAGGGGCAGAGGGAGAGAGAGAGAATCTTAATCAGGCTCTGTGCTTACTGCCTAGCCCAAAGCGGGGCTTGATCCCACAACCCCGGGATCATGACCTACGTGGAAACCAAGAGTCGATCGCTCAACCGACTGAGCCAACCAGGTGCCCCACAGAATAATAATTTTTAACAAAAAGGAAAAGTTCAGATTTGTTTGTTTATGCTATTATTTCAATTTATATGGCTATATGCAGCTTTGATCACGAGTTCTTTTTTTTTTTTTTTTTTAATTTTTTTTTTCAACTTTTTTAAATTTATTTTTGGGACAGAGAGAGACAGAGCATGAACGGGGGAGGGGCAGAGAGAGAGGGAGACACAGAATCGGAAACAGGCTCCAGGCTCCGAGCCATCAGCTCAGAGCCTGACGCGGGGCTCGAACTCACGGACCGCGAGATCGTGACCTGGCTGAAGTCGGACACTTAACCGACTGCGCCACCCAGGCGCCCCGATCACGAGTTCTGATGAAGATTGATTTTTAATCGTTGCAATGTAGTCAAAATATGTGTCTGGCATATGTTTAATGCTCAGTCAGGCTTGGGAACTACATGTTTACTGAATATTTACATGTACCAGGTCCTGGCTAAACCAGCAGTAGAAAGACAAACATCTGCACAGAGTTATACATAACGATTTACTAACAACTATGTTCACTAACCTAGGGCTTGTTTTTTATATTGACTCACTTTTTCTTGCAGGGGCAAGGCCCTTCTGAAATTTTAAATATTTAAAACAGATTATATTCTGAGGGTGAGTAATCAGGGTGAGAGGGAGTGTTTCTCACAATTTTATATTAAAACATTAAGCACAGGTATAGATAGATCAGAGTATAGAAATTGATCGAGTAGATACAGGATTAAGTATATGATAAAGGCTGCATTTCAAATCTGTAGGAGAAATCCGGATTACTGTTCTCAAACATTATGAATAGCTAGTCATTGAAGTGCAAACAAATCTTAATTCCAATATCACTCTATCCACCTTAAACCAAATCCAAATGTTTCAGCTTAAGTGAAAAAATGATATTATACTGACTAGAGCTTTTACGGTTTGTGAAAATTCAGCAAGCTGTACATTTATAACAGAAATAGTTCTGTGATTATATATTATTTATCAATAAACATTTTAAAACTGGGTTAAATGATAGATTATTTTTAAAATTTGCAGGAGAAAAGACCTTTCAACTGTAACATAAAACTCAAAAGGTCATTAGAAAGAAGTCGATAAGGTTAACTACATACAAGTTTAAACCTTCTGAATGGCATGACAACACTGTCAAAAGTAAACAAACAAACACATCAAGCTGGAAAAACATCTGTTTACACCCTTGTACAGACTCTGTCAAAGCAGGATCCAATCAGCAAAAGAGATCTCTAAATATCTGAAACATAGAGAATCTAATACAGGAATTGTTTTCATTGCTGATGAAGGAGGCGAAAAGCCAAAAAGAGGATGCACCTCAGAGGTTACCAAGAGGAAAATGGAAGATGTGGTCTCCCAGAGCCCAGAACCTAAGGTCAAGTAGCTGAAACCAAAACCATGCAGGCCTCTCTGGTGGAGACAGAAGCCAGAGGGACATACTGAATGCTGGATATACTATTTGACCAAGGAGCTAGGGGTGGATTATCCCTTCTTCTGGACCCCTGTGTTAGTCTCTGCTGCTGTAACAAATCAACACAGATTATGTGGTTTAAAACAAGAAATATTTATTATTTTACAGTCTGGCATTCAGATGTCTGAAACAGGCCTCAGGAGGCTAAAAAGATGTCAGCAGGCTGCACTTCTTTCTGGAGGCTCTAGAGAAGTATCTGTTTCCTTGGTTTTTCCAGCTTCTGGAGGCTACCTGCCTTGGGTCAGGGCCTCTTCCTTCCTCTTCAAAGACAGCAATGACTGGTTAAGCCCTCCTACTGCCATCTTTCTGGTTCTTGAACTTCCAGCACCCTCTTCCATTTTTAAGGATCCTTGTGATCATATAGGCCCCACCTGGATAACCCAGGATGCTGTCTTTATTTTAAGGTCAGCTGATTTGCAAACATAATGCCATCTGCAACCCAATTCCCTCTTGCCATGTAACATAACATGCTCTTCTAGGGATTACAACCGAGGTGTCTTGGAGGGGCCATTATTCTGCCTTTCACACCTTCCAATCTTCCACCAGGGCCTCTCATTGTCCAAACTCAGCTAAAAGCCAAATGGGAGAGCAGTGTGCATGGGTCAGTGCCTCATATCTCTCTACCACCCCATACATACCAACGGGAAAAGGAGAAATGGATCTAAGAGCAAATAGATACCAGAAAAATTACTAATATTCCTGGGGGGGGGGGTAGAGTTCTTAGAAATCAATGAGAAAATGATTAATAACAAAAATAGAAAAATAAACCAAGGATATGGCTTTGTGAGTTGGCAATTTTTAGACAAAGAAATAAAAGTAGTCAATCTACAAAGATTCTCGGCCTCCTTGATATAAATTCAAACAATAGGGATCAATATTTCTCCTACCATGTGGACTAAATTTAAAAGATTTTAACACTCAGTTTTGGTAGCTGTATAAACTGTTGAAAATGAGTAATTGGTACAACATTTTTAGGTGGCTTTTGATCTAGAAATTCCACCTCTATGAAAAGTTTCACACAAGTATGCAAAAGCATTATGTACAAAGATGTTCACTGAGGCGGTATTTACGGTACCAAAAAATAAAACAACCTGGAAATAATCCAGAAAACCATTAACATAAACTTGGTTATGGTCAGGAAAGAAATGGAATATACCATTTGAAGCAATGACTTGATAGGGAAATAAATACATTGGCATGGGACTCTGCCTATTGATGGAATGAAAAAGCACAATTGCCGAGCAATATGTGTAGCATAATTATAAGCCGTTTACATGTAGGAACATGAACAAAAATTCCAGTTAATACAAACCAGACTGTTATAGTGGTTGTTCTGAAATGTGGGAGTCTTAGGGACTTTCACCTTTCACTTTACACATTGTCGTATTGTTTGAATTTTGTACAGTATGTACTTTTTATTTAATCAGAAGAGGCGCATAAAAATGTGGATATGATTGCATATGAATTTAAGAATAGGCCAATTTAAAAATTTATATTGGATTATTTACTTTCAATTTATTCATCCTGTGTGCTGGTTAAAACATTCTCCTTTCAACATGAATGAATGGATGGATGAATGAGTGAATGAATGCATGAATGAATACGAGAGCTTCCCTCTCAGGCCTCTTACCCTCTGACATTTCTGTCAATAAATTTGTTTAGAGAGTTCCTCTTTCTCAGGGTCTTCCCCCCACAAAGGAAACCATCCCCATGTGCTTTCAATTCCGGTCTCTACAAAGTGTCTGCCATGAAGTTCCTTTCCCTTTTATTTTTATTTAAATAATATTCTAATAGACCCATCAAAAACTAACAGTCATTTGGGGAAGAGAGATCTGAATGTGGGCTTCCATTAGAAATGGGAATTCCTGGGGTGCCTGGGTGGCTCAGTCAGTGAAGCATCTGGCTTCAGCTCAGTTCATGATCTCACGCTAGGTGAGTTTGAACCCCGTATCAGGCTCTGTGCTGAGAGCTCAGAGCCTGGAGCCTGCTTGGGATTCTGTGTCTCCCTCTCCCTCTGCCCTTCTGCTCAGGCTTTGTCTCTCTCTCTTTCGAAAATAAACATTAAAAAAAAAAAAGGAATTCCTACAAGGCTGTGTCTATTGGCATAATATCCTGTCCCTGGGTTTCGTCTTTTAACAAAACCCTGTTGCGTGGTGATCACATCTTGCTGCTTTCTAAATGTTTTATTTGTTTAATCGGATTCTGAAACATTGAGCCTGTCTCCAAATTCTGGGTTCTTGTTTCTAATCTCATTTGAGGTAAAACCACACTCGGGTAGTGAGTGACTAACTTCCAAGTCAGCAGGTCATGACTTTTTTTGCCCACAACCTTGTAGTGTTGTAACAGACCGGTTTTCTTCATTCTTTGTACACTCTTCAGGGGTGAGAGGTAAGGTTTGAAGAACACAGTGGTGAATCGCTGATGGAAAGAGAGCGTGCGCGCATGCGTACAAGCACAACTACGTGTCTCCACAGGGGCTGATGAAACCCAGACTTCACCTTTAGGAGTGGCTGCTTTGGGGTGGACTATGGAATAGATAAGACTCTTCCAGCATTTCTCTCCCACTGTCAGCATTTATTTCCCTACTCTCTCCCACTCCATAATTATTAGAAAAAATTACGACCTTGTAATGAAGAGGATGTACTTCTTCAGGTTTTTTGAGATAACATTTCTAAGAAATTCAGGTATGTAAAAATTAACTTAAAACTATTTCTTCATTGTTTATCGGGCTGTCTTCACTAAAAAGAGATAAGGGACCACTGAGTTAAGCAGATATCTTAGGTAATCACATCTTGGCTAATCATCTCCAGGAAGAGTTTGTTGCAGAGAGGTGAATAACTCACTTATAAGGCAGCATTCATAAGAAGGAAAATCTGATATAATCACCAAAGTAGTAATTCCTTGATTTGAAATTTCAAAGACACAGAGACATTAATTTCACAGTGTCTTTCTATTGTTAAATTTAGGACATAATTATCGAGTACCTCCTGTGTGTTAATAGCTGGCAAGACTGCAGAACATAGGGAGGACATAGTTCCAGTCGTCAAGGACATCACCATGGTAACATGAAATGAAAGTTGCATGATATTAGCTATATTACAAAAGAAAGCACACCAAACATCCTAGGAGGAGTATAAGGAGAATGTTTATGAAGAAGGGGAGTACACTTTTAAGAAAGGAGTCATGTAGCAGGTGGCACATGAGAAGTAATACAGATGATTTGTATCGTGTACTTGGGAAATGCAGCTTCCTTCCTTACACCATAAGTTCCACGATGGTAGGAACCATGACTCTTTCATCGCTTCTCTACGCCCATCTATACAAGCACCTTGTTCAGTACTTCGCACAGAGTAGGTCTTCAATGAATGCTTAAAGGCAGGGAAAGAAATTGACATCAAGTGTGTACTCTGTGCCTTTCCTGGTTGATCTATACAACAGATCTTTGAAGAAAGGTTCCTTTATATACTCCTCCTACCTCTTTCTCTCTTCCCTTCTCCTTTTTAAAAATTATTTTATTTATTTATTTAAAGTAGGCTCCCTGCCCAACATAGGGCTTGAACTCATGACCCTGGGATCAAGAGTTAGATGCTCTACTGACTGAGCAAGCCAGCTGCCCATCTTTGCTCCTGCTCTTAAACAAAAGAAGAAATCACAGCTCAAGGAACAAATGGCCTTGAGATAAGTTGGAACATTAGCTATGGCGTTAGCACTGTGTTCAAGAACAGGCTCTGTCACTTAATACTTATGTGAACTTAGACAAGGTAATTACTGGCCTTAGTTTCCTGCTCTTTAAAATGGGGATGATGATACTATGACTTATAGCCTTGCAATAAGGATCACATCAGATGAGATATATGAAGTGTGTAGGTCATTGCCCAAGACTTAAAATGGTCAGATGGTGTTAGCTCTTATTAATGTTTCTGTTGTTGCTAACATTGTGAAACAAGAAATATTACCTACTTCACTGATGTATTTTAAGGAACACATTGAGATTATGTGCTATTAATGTGTAAAAAACTGTTAAAATAGTCTCGATAAGGTACAAGATTATTCTGTGAAGATATTTAATGGTGAAGGAGGGTTAGGAGGTCAAGGAGGCTACATATGTAGGGTTTACTAGACCAGGCAGACTGGACTGACAATCTGAACACAGTGTTAAAGAGTTAGAAGAGATACGGTATAAGATAGAGGAAAAGGGTGGGAAAGGAAGAATGGAAAAAGGAGGAAGACAGTGTCTAGGAAACTAAAGGTGGGGAAAAGATAGGCCAAATATAAAATTATGGAGGGTCCAAATCAGAGACGTGACCGTCAAGAGAATAAAAGGGGACAGGGTCCACGTTGAAGACAAATCTCTTCTGTAAAGTAGGTAGACAGTGTGTGTGCAGATCATTTAGAATGACTAGGTTCCCTGGTTGTAAACTGGAGGTGTTAGTACAAACCTAAGTATTGTACTGTGTTTCACTCGAACTTGCCCTCAGATACTTAAGTAGATGCGAGGAAAGGCAATGCTGGGTGAGGAGATGTGGGCGGGTGGACAAGGAGATTGAGAAGAGCTGCTTTGATCCATGTATAGAATGTAGTGTGGTGGGGGAGTGGCGAGACCTGGCCCAGAAACCAGCAGAACAGAATGTGAGTGGGGCGCCTGGGTGGCTCAGTCGGTGGAGCGTCCAACTTTGGCTCAGGTCATGATCTCGTGGCCCAGGAGTTCAAGCCCCGTGTCAGGCTCTGTGCTGACAGCTCAGAGCCTGGAGCCTGCTTCCGATTTTGTGTCTCCCTCTCTCTCTGCCCCTCCCCGCTCATGCTCTGTCTCTGTCAAAAATAAATAAACATTAAAAAAAAATTAAAAAAAAAAAAAAGAACAGAATGTGAGCTCTCAGGAACATGCCAAGAAGAACGTCTTGGTTAATGAGCTTCTTTTGCTTTGGCAGGCATTTTAATTCTGGGCATCAAAATAATATCAGAACGGGTGGTTTAAGAGTTCCAATATCAGAGGGGACATGCCCTGCATTGTCATCTGAACAATTAAGGAAGGTATAAGGGATTTGAAATAAAATTTCCACTTCTTTTGGAGCCTGGGTGGCTCAGTTGGTTGAGTGTCCGACTCTTGATTTCGGCTTAGGTCATGATTTCATGGTTCGTGAGATCAAGCCCCACATCAGGCTCTGTGCTGACAGCATGGAGCCTGCTTGGGATTCTCTCTCTCTCTCCCTCTCTCTCTCTGTCCCTCCCCTGCTCATGCACGCACTTTCTCTCTCTCTCTCTCCCAGAATAAAGAAACATTAAAAAAAAATTAAAAAGAAATCCACTTCTTGTTTCAGAAACAATTCCTCACTAGGTAAGCAGAAACACAGAAATGTAACAATTTGTTGACTGTCTTTTAGTGTCACAGTAGGCCAGATGCAGGAGTGGTAATGCCCAAGGGATAATAAATACAGACAGAACCCTCTGTTGAGAGTGCCCTTGGGTTACTACTAAACAAACAAACAACTTTTCTGTCATTTATACAAATTCACAAGGGAAGAAAACACAGATGACTAATATTTTTGTTTTCAGATAGGCTACCTTGTGGTAGAGTAACTTGTGATGTGTACGAATGTCACCTTCTGCTTATTGGGCAACAGTTCATTTGTATTTACTGCTTAAAATTTGCAAAGTGATGTAAGTAAGAATATTGCAAATATATTACTAATGTGAGAATGTGCTCCATTCACTGGTCTGTGCCATTTTTTTGTGCAGATTTTCTGCCATGAGGTGGATTTTACTTAAATAAGCATATGTTCAAAACAGTTAAGCTTATCTCAGACTTTAGCTGGAAATCAGATTTCTTAATGGCAGAGTTTGTGTTTGCTGTGTTGCATCTCTCACAGTGCCCAGAACACAGTGCCTTGTATATGAACTTAGATGTTTTTTACGTTAGACAAAAAAAACCCCACACAATTGATTGAGGGTAGTGGGTGCTTAATCAATGCTTATTGAATCAAAATTTATATCTAATTTTTTGGGATGGGTCCATTTTTATGTGTGACTGTGGATGTGACTGATAAAGTAAATCAATTACTTACTTAGAATCCTTCATTAAGTACCAGTAACTTCTAGGATAAGACCTCAAATCATTTCCATGATACATGGAACCCTCTGAGTTTGGATCTGTTTTCCTGAGCCTGCCCCCCGCCAAAGGCATCCCAGGGTTTCAGTTCTACATCTGCCTGTTGTCCTGGCTGTCTGAATCCTCTTGCTTGTCCTTCTCACCAGCCAACTTCAATGTACCCCTTGGGGCTCCTCCAAAATTCCTCTTTGAGGGCAGGGACTATGTTTTCTATCTCTATATTTATGACAGAGCAGGTGCTGATCTATCTTGGGTGATCAGCAAACGTTTGTTGAGTTGAATGAACGAGTACTCATGACTTGAAATTCTTGATGTAATATTGTGTGTATAACTGAATTACCTGATATTTGAAAAAAGCAAATATATTTGTCATTGGGACTACCTAAAACATCTGGCCCCTCAGAAGAGACGAGCTTTAACATTTTTGAAAAATAATGCTTCTTGAAAGAGACTGTGTTTGAGAGCCTATGAGGTTCTATGGCTCACCTATTATACACCAGCTCTGTGATGACGCTACTGTCTGAATAAAGCGTGAATAACATTATTAAAAAGGCAATTTCAGTTGGCAAAGTGTTGAGTCATTTGGATGGGCTCATCATGTATTAAATTGAATTTCTTCTTAGTGTGCAATAATGAAAAGTGTTTAGAGTGATCATATGTGTGAGCACATCCCCCAAATTGCTAGCAAAGTAGCAGGATTTTGTTGCAAGCTGATGGGTCACCAGTTTGAGCAGGGAGATTTTCCAGCTTCACTGACCTCATAATATAGGCATTGTGTTTGAGATTATTATTTCCTGCAATTGTTTTCTAAAGAATAATTTTAAAAATTCAGGTTATACATTGATGCAATTTGTGCGTAAGTATACAGTAAACTAGCTAAGCCAAAATAAGAGAACAATAAGAAAACTGGCCAGGAAATCTAGTAAGTACTGTGGAACTAGAAAAAAGAAACAAACAAAATTAGTTGCCTGTAAGTTTTGAGCTAAATGAATGTTTTTAAAAATAACACAATCGAGTTGATATTTAATTTAATTTCCTTCAGAATAATCTTCCTGCTTAGAACGGTTTTTACCAGAAGGAAAGATGGCAGGTGATTTTTTTCAATATAGATATCTTCTGATAAATTCCTAAAAAAATAGGTAAAAATGCGGTTTAGTGAATTTGGTTGGTCTGGAGTTATGTCATTTTCACAGGGATTATAATATTTTCTTTGATGCCAGATCAATACCTTCAGTAGGGAGCAGAAAAAGAGAAAGTGATGGTTGGAGTGGTATTAGTCCATTTGTCTGGGAATACAAAGAAGGGTGAAGACAGATGGATAGAGAAAACCTAATTTGTTATAAGGTAACAATAAAGAAAACAAATGCAAAAAGATGGTTTGTTTTTTGGTGAAAGGTATTTGAGGTCAGATCTGAATACAGGGTAGTATGAGATTATCTTTTCACCATATTTTCTACCATCCCATTAAGAATGATTGCTGAGGAAAGCAAGGCTTTGAACTGAGTAGAGTGCTGGCTATATGAAAATGTACAAAATGTAGTGCCATACTTTGAAGTCTCATTGGGGAAGTCAGACTCACAAGATGGAAAGACCGCCATGGAGGAATTAATAGCAAACATTTGCTTAATACTTAAACGTTTAGAACATAGTTTTATGTGCCATTTTGTAAATTTAAAAAATTAATTTGTAGATTTCATTCTTCTTTTGGGACTTTCTCTGGCTTTACCTTTGGAAGATGGCAATAACTCTGGGATTGTGATTACTTCTTAGCTTTACTTCAATGTTCTCAACCTTTCTTATGGCTTCTGTTCCCTGATCCTTCTAACTTCTTTTAGGATCCAGTACCTCAACATTACCTCAATGGGATGTTGTCCTCTGAATATGCAAAGTGATTTTCTTATTCTGATTTTCAAAATTGTAAAGTACCTGGTTTATTATGGGAATAAAACAGATCCTGAAATTTCTTTGATAGAATTGACTGTAAATGTGTTTATCTTGTTGTCAGATCACATGACCTGACTTCTAGTTAAGAAAATCAAGTCACCGTATCTACTTGTGGTCTCCTTATCAATCATTTAGACACTGAAGCATTTAACTGACTTCTAACTTTTCTGTTATATATATTCTGAAATTATACCTTCAAAGGTATCCTTATTGTCAAATCCAGTGGTCTTCTTTCCTCCTTCTCTTTGTTTTCTTTAACCTCTCTTTAGTTCTACACATTGGTCTTTCTTCTTGAAATGTCTGGGATCCTAGAGACCTAGGAATTTAGTTCTCTTCCTTTGTATCGTATTTTCCTTTGTCTCCTTTCATGAATCCTTTTTTGCCTCTCAATAGGCTCATTCTTTCAAATTTTTAAATCATTTAATTTCTTATGGGCAGCTGGAGACACACAGGTTTCTCTAAACTCAGGAATAGTCTGTTTGCATATCCACCAGCATCCCTTACTTCTATGACTCCTCCAGGCTGAAATTACTGCCTTCCTCCAAGATTTAGTTCCATTCGTACTGGCTTCCAGAAGTTGGCCTTGCCTATGGTAATTTATTTTCCTTTCAATTCTCAGGCATTTTCACCTTCACTACCTCATACTTTCAAAAAACTATGTGTCCATGTCTTACTTCCTAGTTAGCATGCAAAATCTTTAAGGATAAGGGCTGTACATCAGCTTTTGTTTGTCTGTTTGTTTGCTTGGTAGGGGACAAGGAACATAATACTCTGCAAATATTTGTTGAAGGAGGGGATCAAGACAGTGGAGTAGGAAGGTCCTGAGCTTACCTCCTCCCACAGACACACCAAAACTGACAAATACGTATAGGACAGCAATCCCTGAGGATGAACTAACTGAAGGCTAACAGAACAGACCTTACACAAGTGAGGATATAAAGCAAAAACCACACTGAGATAGGCAGAAGAGGTGGAGACGCAGTCCAGTCAGGACCCACAGCCTGTGACCCACAGCAGTGACCCACAAGTGGAGGGATATCGTAACCATGGAGGCCTTGAGGAACAAGGGGTCCAAATCCCACATTGGGCTCCTCAGCTCAGAGAAACTGCACTGGGGAGACAAGCACCCCGAATGGCTTTGCAAACCAGCAGGGCTTAGGTCTGCAGAGTCAGAGGGCAGCAGGAAACTGAGACTTTGTTCTTAAAGAGCCCACACACAATCCCACTCACTCTGAGTTCCAATGCAATGGCGACAGTTTGAAAAGCCCCTGGGTATCATGTGAAGGAGAGCCATTGACTAATTTTAAGGCATGTGCTGGAGAGGCAGGGATCTGTTAGAACATTCTTCAGAGACGGAAGGATTGGTGGGCACCATTTTCTTGTCACTTCCCTTCCACCCAGCTGGCTCAGCACTGGTGGGTGCCATTTCTGACACTGTCCACCTCTTGTGCTAGCACCAGCGTTCCCCTAGGGACTCACCTTACCTGACCTGCCCAACCCAGCTCAGCACTCCTCCCAAGTGGCACGCCACCCTCCCTAGCAGCTCTCAAGCAGCTCCCCTTGCCCCACCACACCTTGTGGGAGGTCTTGGCCAGCATCAGTGGTCCCTCCAAGTGCCCTCACACTGGGGGGCCCAGGCTTGCACACTAGCGTGCCTTCAATAGTCACAACTGGACCTTGTAGCCAGCCACAGTGGAGGCCAGCCCTGCCCTCCGGCAGGCCCAGGGGTGTAAAGTTGGGCAGGCGTGCAGGGGATCAAACTCACACAACAGTGTGCCTGTAGCAGCTGCAGCCAGGTATCTTAGCCAGACAGGCTCAGGGCCAGCCGCACTTAATAGCATGTGTGTAGCAGCCCTACCAGGGGCTAGCATACTGTCACAGCAGGGCAAAGCCTCATACAACAGCAAGTCCTCACCAATCGTGATCCAGCCACAATAGGAGGGTGCACGTAGCTCACACAAGAAACACCTTTGGGACACTGGCTCAGTTGGCCAAGAGACTCACTTCAGATTTAAAGTCATACAAAGACTGATAGCAAAGGAATGGAAAAAAATATTTCATGCAAATGGAAATGAAAAGAAAGGTGTGGTAGCAATTCCTATATCAAACAAAGACTGTGACAAGAGACAAAGAAGGGCATAAATAATGACTATATGATTACATATAATAATGATTAATAATGATAAAGAGATTATCCAACAAGAGCACATAACTCTTGTAAATATCTATGCACATAACAAAGGGGACCTAAATACATAAAGCAAACATTAACAGACATAAAGGGAGAAAATGACAGCAATACATTAACAGTAGGGGGTTTTAACACCCACTTACATCAATGGATAGACCATCCAGACAGAAAATCAATATAGGGGCACCTGGTGGCTCAGTCGGTTAAGTGTCTGACTTCAGCTCAGATCATGATCTCATGGCTAGTGAGTTCAAACTCCACATTGGGTTCTATACTGACAGTTCAGAGCCTGGAGCCTGCTTCGGATTCTGTGTCTTCCTCTCTCTGCCCTTGTGCCAGTCATGCTCTGTCTCTTTGTTTCTGTCTCTGTTTCTGTCTCTCAAAAAATACAGAAACATTAAAAGAATTTAAAAAAAAGAAAGAAAATCAATACAGAAACATTGACTTAGATGACACATTAGACCAGATGGACTTACTAGATACATACAGAGCATTCCATCCAAAACCAGCAGAATACACATTCTTTTTAAGTGTGCACAGAACATTCTCTGGGATAGATCACATGTTAGGCCACAAAACAAATCTTAATACATTTAAGAAGATTTAAAATGGATCGAGCATCTTTTCTAACCATAGTAGAATGAAAGTAGAAATCAATTAGAAGAAGAACATGGAAAAAACACAAACTCTTGGAGGCTAAACGACCTTCTACAAAATAATGAATGGGTCAAGGAAGAAATCAAAAAGGGAATAAAAAGATACCTTGAGACAAATGAAAATGGAACCACAACAGCTAAAATCTATGGGACATAACAAAAGCAGCTCTGAGAGGGAAGTTCATAGTGACAAAGGCCTAGCTCAACAAACAAGAAAATTCCCAAATGAACAACTTTATACCTAAAGAAACGAGAAAAAAGGAACAAAACCCAAGTCAGTAGAAGGAAGGAAATAATAAAGGCTAGAGCAGAAGTAAATGAAATAGAGATTAAAAAATATATAAAGAAATCAATGAAAATAAGAGCTGGTTCTTTAACAAAAATAGATAAAATCAATATATCTTTAGTTAGACTCATCAAGAAAAAAGAGAGGGCTAGGGCACCTGGGTGGCTCAGTCAGTTAAGTGTCCAGCTTCAGCTCAGGTCATGATCTCATGGTCTGTGAGTTTGAGCCCCATGTCAGGCTCGGTGCTGACAGCTCAGAGCCTAGAGCCTGCTTTAGAATCCCACAGAAGGATTCTGTGTCTCCCTCTCTCTGCCCTTCCCTGGCTCGCATTCTGTCTCTCTTCTGTCTCTCTCAAAAATAAATCAACATTAAAAATTAAAAAAAAAAAAAAAAAAGAAAAAAGAATGCCTAAATAAAGAAAATTGGAAATGAAAGAGGAGAAGTACAACAGATACTACAGAAATACAGGATCATAAGAGACTTCCACAAAAATTACATGTCAACAAATGAAACAACCTAGGAGATATAGATAAATTCCTAGAAACACACAACCTCCCAAGACTGAATTAAAAAGAAATAGAAAATCTGAACAGACTGATTACTACTAATAAAATTGAATCAGTAAAAAAAAAAAAAAAAAAAAAAAAAAA
>NW_026057580.1:15504281-15552070 GCF_023721935.1 Panthera uncia
AAAAAAAAAAAAAAAAAAAAAAAAAAAAAAGGAAACTCCCAACAAAAAAAAAGTCTAGGACCAGATAGCTTAACAGGTGAATTTTACCAAACATTAAAAAAGCGTTAATACCTATCCTTCTCAAAGTATTCCAAAAAATAAAGAAGAATGAAGACTTTCAAACTCATTCTATGTGTCCAGTATTATCCTGACACCAAAAACAAACAAAAACTGCAAATGAGAAAACTACAGGCCCATATGTCTGATGAACACAGATGCAAAAGTTGGCAGCAAACAATCTTAAAACTTATATGGAAACACAAAGGTCCTAAAATAAGCAAAGCAATCTCGAGAAAAAAGAACAAAGCTGGCATTATGACACTTCCAGATTTCTAACTATACTATAAATCTCTAGTAATCAAAACAGTATGTTATCCACACAAAAATAGACCTTTAGATCAATAGAACAGAGAACAGAGGGTCCAGGAATAAACCATGTGTATATAGTCAATTAATCTTTGACTAAGGAGGGAAGAATATACTATTGGGGAAAAGATAGTTTTTTCAATAATAAATGGTGTTGGGAAAAATGGACAAATACACAAAAAGAATGAACCTGGACTACTTTCTTTTTTTTTTTTTTTAATTTTTTTTTTAATGTTGATTTGTTTTTGAGAGAGAAAGAGAGAGAGAGAGAGAGAGACAGAGCACAAGTGGGGGAGGGGCAGAGAGAGAGGGAGACACAGAATCCGAAGCAGGCTCCAGGCTCTGAGCTGTCAGAGTAGAGCCCGATGCAGGGCTTGAACTCATGAACCATGAGATCATGACCTGAGCCAAAGTCGGACACTTAACCCACTGAGCCACCCAGGCGCCCCTGAACCTGGACTAGTTTCTTATGCCATATACAAAAATAAATTCAAATGGATTAAAGACCTAAATGTTAAGGCTGGAGGCCATACAACTCCTAGAACACCCATGCAGCAACCTCTTGGACACCAGTCTTAGCAATTATCTGTTTAGGATTTATCTCTTCTGGCCAGGGCAACAAAAGCAAACAAATGAGACTGTACAAAACTAAAAAAAAAAAAAAAAAAAAAAAATTGCACAGCAAAGAAAACCATCAACATGGTGAAAAATCAACCTGTTGTATGGGAGAAGATATTTACAAATGATGTAATTGATAATGGGTTAACATTCAAAATGTATCAAAGAACAGACACAACTCAATAATAACCAAAAAACCCAACGTAATCAAGTAAGAAATGGGCAGAGGACTTAGACATTTCTCCAAAAAACACCAAATACAGATGGCCAACAGGTACATGGTGAGATATGCAACATCACTGACCATTAGGGAG
The DNA here is from genome assembly GCF_023721935.1 of Panthera uncia. NCBI lineage: Eukaryota > Metazoa > Chordata > Mammalia > Carnivora > Felidae > Panthera > Panthera uncia. The sequence continues at coordinate 15,505,619 of NW_026057580.1, forward strand.
AGGTAAATCAAAACCACAATGAGATTTCACCTTATACCTGTCTGAATGGCTAGTATCGAAAAGAAAAAAGAAGGAAGGAAAGGAAGTAACTTGTGTTAAGGAGGATGTGGAGAAAAAGGACACTTTGTGCACTATTAGTGGAATGCAAAGTGGTATAGCCACTATGGAGAACAGTATGGAGGTTCCTGACAAAAAATTTAAAAATAGAACTACTATGTGATCCAGCAATTCCACTTCTGGGTATTTACCTGAAGAAAACAAAGATACTAATTCGAAAGATATTTTGTCTCTATGTACATTGCAGCATTATTTACAAAAGTCAAGATACAGATACAATCTGTACAACATCTATTAACACATGAATGAATAAAGAAGATGTGGTGTGTGTGTGTGTATACAATATATGTATATACATATATATATATATATATATATGTACAATGGGATATTACTCAGCCATAAAAAGAATGAAATCTTACACCTGTGACAAAATGAATGGACATAGAGGGTATTATGCTAAGTGAAATAAGTCAGAGAAAGACAAATACTGTATGATTTCACTTACATGTGGAATCTAAAACAAAACAAAACAAAGCAGAGAACAATCTGGTGGTTGCCAGAGGGAAAGAGCTAGGAGGGTGGGTGAAGTAGAGGAGGGGGAATAAAAGGTACCAACTTCCAGTTAAAAAATAAATAAGGGGCGCCTGGGTGGCTCAGTTGGGTAAGCGTCCAACTCTTGATTTCAGCTCAGGTCATGATCTCAAAGTTCATGGGTTTCAGTGAGAGCCCAGTTGGGATTCTCTCTCTCTCTCTCTCTCTCTCTCTCTTGCTCTCTCTGCCTCTTCCTGGCTTGCGCATGCACACGTGCACTCTCTCTCAAAATAAATAAATAAACAAAAAAAAAAATACACGGGGATGCAATGTATAACATAGAGAATAGTTAATATTGTAATAACTTTGTATGGTGAGAGATAGTAGCTTAATTTATCCTGGTGTTCACTTAATAATGTATATATGTTGAATCACCAAACTGTACTAATATTATATGGTATATCATTTATGCTGAACATGTACATCTCATTTAGGTATGCATATTAACATTTTTTTTCTTTTCTCCTTTTCAGCCTCTGATTGTGACTCCGAATTCTTATTACAAAGGTATCATACGCAACATTTTGGGAAGCCAAAAAAAAAAAAAAAAAAATTGAAGGCAAAAGCAGGTCTGTATGAGATAGTGGGAATAAATATTTAGAAGGTTGCTACTAAGTGACAGACACTGTGCTTTGCAGGATACAGATTTCTTTCAACAGATTCAAGGAACTGAAGTTCAGCCAGGTTTAGTTAATTTATCCAAGGTCCCACAAAAAAGTAAAGAACTGTGCTAAGTTTCAGAACCCCAAGTCTGCTTGATTCTAAAGGGCAAGGGAGTTTTTGTGTCGAGAATCGTAATTCTTACAATTGATAGTTTTAAGAATTAAATGATATAATTTCTTTAAAAAACACTAGGCACAGTAGTTGGCATTTAACAAATGTTGCTCTCTCACATCTGTCTGGAATTGGGTCTATTTGAACAGTGGGAAATTATACTTGTTGGCTGAATTATACTTGTTTCCAACTCTTCTAAGAAATGCTTATGTTTAATCACAGCAATCCTATGTCCTTCCTCATACTGAGGCTAGAAACAATGCCGGGCTGTATTTCAAATCATGACTATTTCTCCCCCTGATCAGGTAAAGGGATTTCGACGTTGTAGTCAGCAGAGACTAAATGAACCAATCACTTATTTCTGTAAAACATGATTTTTTGTGTGTGCCTAGGGTTTTGGTTTGGTTTGGTTTCCCGAAGAACAAACGCTTGTGATTCGTTGGGAACTTTGCGAGGTAAACTACGGGGGTCCCAGTAGCAACTGGGCCTCTGAAGGTTGAAAGCAAGAGGTCTCTGTCTCTCTGCCTCAGTTTCTGTCTATCGACGACTCTTTTCTGGGTAAGTCCCCCAGAGCCTGCTACTCTGCACCGAGCAACACCGACCGCATCGCTCCCGCGGAAAGTGGGGCAACACAGGCTCACTCTGCCTATGGGCAAAAACTTCGTATCCATCTGGGGCGACAAACCATACAAAACGGCCGTCCCAGCTGTGCCGAACTTCAAGGCGGAGGAGTAGCCACAGCTCTTCCGGATTCCTTCCTCTTCAGCCCACTGCACCTGGACGCGGGCGGCTCGCTACTCCCCGACCCTGACGTCACCGCACCTGGCACCAGCTGGGGTGCCGGGTGGTGAGCCCGGCCGCGGAGGGGGCGGGGCAGGGAGAACGAGGGGGCTCTCGCGAGATTTCCTTCCTCCCGGGTGCAGCTCCCGGCACCTTCCCGGCCTCAGTCGGGTCTCAACCTCAGTCTTCGGTGTCGCCTTCTAGAACAGCGGTTGCTGAGGGGAACTGCGGGAGGCGGGCTCCGGGTTGGAGCCAGCGGCCAGGACGAACCGGCTGGTCCCACCTCTGCTGCGGGAGCGAACCGGGCTGGGAAAGCCGCCGTCTGGGCGGGCGGGGGAGGGCCCTCCCGCCGCGGCGGCTTTGGCGGAGGCCCGGCGCGAGGAGCCGCCGCCGCCGCCGTCTCCTGCTCGCGGGCCGCGCCGACGGGACTGTCCGGGGAACGCCGCGGGCGGATGGAGGCGCCACTTCGCCCCGCCTGAGCTCAGGAGGGAAGGAGCGCAGCGCGGGGCCCGCCTCCCGCCGCAAGTGCGGCCGCGCGATCGGCAGGAGGAGGAGCAGCGGGCGCCGGGCTTCTCCCCGCGGGAGCCCCCAGCATGGGTAAGAGACTCGAGGGCGCTTCCCGCCGCCCAACTGCACCTCCCCAATTCGGGCAGGCGGTTCCCCTTCTTGTCCGCGGGGAGGAGACGGGGTCAGTCCCTTCGCGGCCGCACCGCACCCTCCCCGTCGCCCCTCCTCGCCCTGCCTTCCACCTTGCTCTTCTCGCGGAGGAATTGGTCGGAGGGCTCATGGGTGCTTTCTCCTGCGCTCCCCTCCCCGCTTCATCCTGCTTTGGGGAAAGGTGAGGGGTTGGGGGGCGGGGGCACCGGGTCCCCTCTCCTCGCCCACTGCCCGGCTAACCTCGGGCCGAACTTCCCTCCCTGCTCCAGCCTTCTCTTTCCCTCCCCCATTCTGGTTGGATGGGGGAGGGTGATGGAAAAACTTGACAAAGTAGCACTTTTAGCTTCTTTATCTTCAGCGAGGCTTTGTATAGATCGGCCTTTTGCTAGGTTTTCCGTTTGTTGTTGTTTCGAGAGGTAATTTTTCCCTCCGCTGAAACTTGCTAGGGATGCCTCAAGGACAGGGAAACTTGACTTATTTACTTTGTTTTCACGTAGGCAAGTGTATTGGCACTTAAATATTAAATCTCATCCTGAGGACTGGGTTAGGGTTTGATGAGGTTTCAGTGTTGAACCCTTTGAGAAGCTGTTTCCTGTTTGGAGTTAGACTTCCTTGCGAGAGGAGAGAAAAGTACACGGCCTTATATGTTATTTACTGTGTGCTTTAAAGTTTTGTTAGGAGCTAGCAAAAGCAGACTGTGTTGCAGCCTAGTTTGAAAGGGAGTTTTGTTAAGTAGTGTAACAATTCTTTTGATAACAAATTTCGGTGTGAGGTAGGCACTCTCTCAATCCTTTAAAAATTAAAAGCAATTTAAAAGAAGTGTCTGTACTGTTATAAATGTGTGCCATTATAAAGCATACATTTGTGCCACCAAAAAGCATAAGCATGTTCTATAAGAATAATCCCAATTTTGGATTTATAGAGTAAATCAGGAGGATTCTATCCTTTTTTTGTAGTTGAGAGTTGGTACTCTTCATATCACCACACTGTTAACCGAAATTAATAATTCATGCAACTAACAAATGATTTAGAAGCAGGACAAATACAGACTACTGCTGATGTGGCACCTTCTGCCCACACATTGTTTTGTCGGAATGCTTTAAGCATAGTGTTTACAGGTCCTCGCTTAGCTCTTCTGTATTTTGCTAGACTTTCTCCTTTTATGTTCTTTCAGGTAACTTTTGTACAGAAAGTGCTCTTAAAACTCCAAAGAGTAAAACCTTTGCTGTTTGGAACTTACAAATGAGATTATTTCCAATTAATTAGTTGAGTGTAACTGAGTTTTTGAGGGTTTATTCCTTTAAGCGTCAAATTATAAAACCACTGAAACCGATTTGGATGAAATTTATACTAAAATAGGTAATTCTTTTTTGTCTTAAATAGGGTGCAGAGTGTAATTAAACCTCTTGATGACCAAGGGTCATCATTTGTGACCATCAGTTACTGTGATGCCTTGAGGATCTGCTGGATTGTATACAGGACTTTTGATCAGATTCCTTTGCATTTTGAAGTTATTTAAATACATATTTTTCTGCTTTGCTATTGGATGTGCTTGTTACTGTGCCCTCTTCACCCTCAGTTCTCTAACTTTTCTACAAAAGTGGGAATCATATTCAAATATGTAATTCTGCATAAAGGAAAAATAAGTCTACCCTTAGTGTGTGAGATGTTTTCTTCAGGAAAATTAATGTCAGAACTTTGGCTTTGGAGTTACTAATTATCCAGAGGCCTTTTCTTAGTGACTTCTCGGCTGTGTTCTGGTTAGGCAAGTTGCTGCATTATCTAGGTAAAGTGTGATATTTGTGTGCTTTCGACTACTCAGAATGTGTTTTGCAGGTGGATTACTTGCGGGCATTTGTAGTTAATTTTTAAAAGGTATTTGTCAGACATTTCCATATGAACGTGTACTTTAAATTTATCAGTCATGTAGAAATTCATATTAAAGTTATCCCAATCATTTAAAAGGAGTTTCCTTTATAATACAAACCTCGTTTGTTTGGTTTTGTTATCAGCAGTCTTTATTCCTTATGATTTAAGCTGGCAGCTTAAAATATTCTATGTATTTTTATATGTTATTTTATCTGATGTGTCACAAAATGAAAAATCTCTGATTTCATTGTTTTGAAATAAATTGGATACGCATTAATTGACGGTTCCTACCATCTGTACTACTTAGGTGGTATAGCTAGAGAATTAAAGAGCATGGCTCTCCGCTGGGACAGCTTAAGGTCAAATCCTGGCTCTTCCACCTTTTAGCTGTTGTAACTGAGCAGGTTACTTAACCTGTCTGTGCTTCAGTTTCTTACTCTAAAAATGGGGTAAAAATAACCTTGCAGATGGTAATGGGGATTGGATGAACTAATACTTGTAAAGTGTTTGGAACAGAGCCAGTGCTGATTCTTGTTATTTTCATTTTCAAATGATTTCCCTAATTCTTGTACCAGTTTATAAAGACAATTCTCAATTTTTGACCTTTGTTAAAAGGTGCGTATTGCATTTAAAGGAAGAGTGAGATAAGATAGATGATTTTGTAGTAATGCAGAAATTAATTTTTTTTTCAGAAGTTTAATTTTGTGTAATACGTCTTTATAAAATTTATGTAGGAATTTACGGGTTTTTTTTTTTCCAGTGTTGATTATACTTTGAAAAAGTCCATTATTGGGAGTAAGTTTAGTAGTTCAGGAGAAAGTATATGGGATGAATAGTAGGAGAGACTAGTAGTTTCTTTGAATTTTATGTTAAGCTTTTATGTGTTTAGTTTCTACATTTATTAAATATGGAAGAATACTTAACATAAAGAAATTTGAGGTATTCTCTGTGAAAGAATTTGGGGAGAGTTTAGAGAAATAGAAAGGTAAAACTTTACTTTTCTTACTCCAGAAGTACAGATCTGCATCTTAGAGGGAGAGTAAGACAGAAAGCAAGTGGCATAAAGTGTTAGTTACTATGTGTGAATTTTTATTTTTGAAAAAGTAAGTGGATTTTAAGGATTGAATTTCTGTTACTTTTAGGTAAGGTTCTGAACTTCTTAGTTTAAATTATTTTTTTAAGCTCATATATGATTATTCAACATGTTTAAATAATGAGCCAGTTTTAATGGACGGGAATACGCAGTTGGTTTAGAGATGATAAATGCACTTTTATAATAGAGTGATTTATTTCCTTATTTTGTTGCGCTGTTTGGAGAAAATCTTGATTTATGCAGATAAGTAGTGGCAAATGGAAATTGCCTGCTAAAGGCTCACCTTTCAGTCTCAGGATTTACTTTAATTAAACTAATCCAGAGGATGAAATGGGAATATTAGAACTTTTTTGTTTCGAAGTTCGATCACTAACAAAACTAGTAATAAGTTGTATTCCTTAACTAGTAAGTACTTGTGATTAGATTTTTCTAAGTGTTTCAAACTTTGAATAGCTATAGTTCCAAAAAATCCCATTAAGGGTGGAAATTCACATTGATATTTTAAATTCACATTGATATTGACATTCACATTGTCATATATTTTTCTAAATTGGGGATTGGCAAAGTAAAACGATGTCACGTTAACTTAATAAGATCTAAATTTTAAGGCATTTGAGTTAAAAACAAAGTTATAAAACATGAAGTGCATTCCACTTGCCAATCAAAAATAAATCCAAGTTTTTATTTACACGTAATGCAGATCTGTGATTTTTTTTTTTCCTCCTCTTATTTGTCACGGAATATCCTTCTCTATTAAATGTATTTTAATTGCAAATTGAGCCATGTGATATATCACATAAATAAAAGAAAGGATAAGAACCATATCATTATTTCAATAGATGCAGGAAAAGCATTTGACAAAGTACAACATCTATTCCTGATAAAAACTCTCAACAAAGCAGGTTTAGAGGGAACATACTTGAACGTAATAAAAGCCATCTATGAAAAACCACAGCTAACATCATCCTTAATGGGGAAACATTGAGAGCTTTTCCCCTAAGGTCAGGCACAAGACAAGGAAGGATGTCCACTCTCACCACTTTCATTCAACATAGTACTAGAAATCATAGCCACAATAGTCACACAATGAAAAGAAATAAAAGGCATCCAGGTCTGTAAAAGTCACAGGATACAAAATCAATGTACAGAAATCTGTTGCATTTTTATATACCAGTAATGAAGCAGCAAAAAGAGAAAATAAGAAAACAGTCCCATTTATAATTACACCCCAAATAAAAAGATCCCTAGGAATGAACCTAACCAAAGAGATGAAAGACCTGTAGTCTGAAAACTCTAAGAACCTAGTGAAAGAAATTGAAGATGACACAAAGAAATGGAAAGACATTTCACACTCATGGACTGGAAGAGCAAATATTGTTAAATTGCCTGTACCCAAAGCAGTCTACACATTTAATGCAATCCCTATCCGAATACCAACAGCATTTTTCACAGAATTAGAACAAACAGTCCTAAAGTATGTATGGAACTACAAAAGACCCTGAATAGCCAAAAGCAATCTTGAAAAGGAAAAGCAAAGCTCGAGTCATTACAATTTTGGGCTTCAAGTTATATTTTAAAGCTGTAATAATCAAGACAGTATGGTACTGGCACAAAAACAGACACGTAGATCACTGGAGCAGAATAGAAAATCCAGAAATAAATCTACAATTATATGGTCAATTAACCTTTGACAAAGAAGGAAAGGATATCCAGTAGGAAAAAGTCTCTTCAACAAACGGTGTTGGGAAAAGTGGACAGCAACCTGCAAAAGAATGAAACTGGACCACTTTCTCACACTATACACAGAGATAAATTCAGAATGGTTAAAGACCTAAATGTGAGACCTAAAACCATAAAAATCCTAGAAAAGAATATAGGCAGTAACTTCTTTGACATCGGCCATAGCAAATTCTTCCCAGATAGGTCTCCTGAGGCAAAAGCAAAACTAAACCGTTGGGGCTACATCAAAATAAAAAACTTCTGCACAGCAAAGGAAACAGTTAACCAGACCTAAAGGCAGCCTAAGAATTGGAGAAGATATTTGCAAATAATATATCTGATAAAGGGTTAGTATCCAAAATATATAAAGAACTTCTACAACTCATCACCCCAAAAATGAATAATCCAATTGACAAGTGGGCAGAAGACATGAATAGACATTTCTTCCAAAGAAGACATATAGATAGCCAGTAGGCACATGAACAGATACTCACCATCACTTACAATCAGGTGAATGCAAATCAAAACTGCAGTGAGGTATCACCTCATACCTGTCAGAATGGCTAAAATCATCAACACAAGAAACAACAGGTGTTGGCAAGGATGTGGCGAAAAAGGAGCACTCGTGCACTGTTGGTGGGAATGCAAACTGGTGCAGTCACTCTGAAAAACAGTTCAAAAGGTTAAAAGTAGAACTATCTTATGATCCAGCATTTGTACTATTAGATATTTACCCAGAGAATACAAGAATACTAATTCAAAGGGATGCATGAACCCTATGTTTATAGCAGCATTATTCATAATAGCCAGGATGTGGATACAGCCCAAGTGTCCATTAGCTGATGAATGGATAAAGAAGATGTGGTGTGTGTATATGTGTGTGCGTGTGTGTGTACACATATGTGTGGAATATTATAGTGGAATATTATTAAGCCGTAAAAAGATGAAATCTTGCCATTTGCAGTGACATGGATAGAGCTACAGAGTATAATGCTAAGTGAAATAAGTCAGAGAAAGACAAAAACCATATGATTTCACTCATATATGGCATTTAAGAAACAAATAAGCAAAGGGAAAAAATAAGAGGGACAAAGCAAGAAACAGACTCTTCATTATAGAGAACAAACTGATGGTTGCCAGAGGGGAGGTGGGTAGGGATGGGTGAAATAGGCTATGGGGATTAAAGAAACACACTTGTTATGATGAACACCAGGCGTTGTATGGAAGTGTTGAATTACTGTATTGTACACCTGAAACATATGATACTGTTAACTAACCAGAATTAAAATAAAAACATAAAATGTATTTTAAGTATGGTAAATGTTTGATTTTCTCATGTGCATATGAAAAGTGCTGTCATGGGAAGGGCTTGAATGTAGGCAAAGAAGGGTGTAATGATTCTTGATTCGGGTGAGAAGAGGACAAAGCTGCAGTTCTGCTTCCTAGGTAAACTGGTGAAGCAAGGTATTAAAGATCTGAAATTGTTCAGTTTGTGTTCAGAAGAGAAAGGGCAAATAAAATCTAATATGTTGTTGTGATTGAAATTAGGCAGATTAGGTAATTGTTATGATGGATCTGTGACTTGCTTATCTGTAGGATTTGATATCTAACTACTAGGTAGATTGACCTAAATCAAGATATATAGGTCTTTCTACATGGAAGAGAGGCCAAAACACTGGTGTGGGGAATCTGGATAGAGATCCATAAACGTCTGTAGTCAGCCTGTCGGCGGCATGAGCGATATGTAAAAGGTGGTGTGTATAGACAAATAGAGTGGCCCAGCTTGGGGTGGGAGTGGGATGTTGGTTGGTAGCAGGCACTAGGTAGAGGTTCAGACTGACATCTTGTGGGAAAAGGGAGGAAATGGGGTTTGGCAGTAGTCTTTGAAGTCCTAGCCACAGGGAAACAAAATCAGATAGCGTCTAGATTTTTATGAGAGACAAGGCAGGTATTTTTCCCCAGGAACAAAACCAAACTTGGTTATTGGAATTGTGTAGGATGAGCCAAGCAGTAATACTGAGCTCCTAAGCTATAGATGTTATATATTTTCTGTCTTGAGAGTATATTAGTAGCCTGCATTAGTTCCTGGATCTGTAAGTGGCCTTGGATAATGGGGTGATGTGAGATTCTCTATCTAAATACTTGAGAGGATATTTCCTGGTCACAGTCTTTCTCTTTTACTTGGTCTTCTTGGTCTTCTTTCTCTTTACTTGGTCCTAGGGATTTGATGTATCTGCCTTTTCTTTGCTGTTTTTCACCCCAGTGCAAAGCAGATAACAGTTTCAGTTTACCCTTCTGTTTCGGAAACAAGAACACAATCCTTAACAAGTTGAGTACTTGTAACTACCAATATGTAATATTAAACAGGCAAGTAAGAAGAAATTTGAAAGTACCACTAATTACTGGTTTCTTGGTTTCTTTCACTGAATTAAAGTTAGGCTATTTATTAGAAAGACTTGTTTGTTTGTTTTTGGTTTTGATTTTTGTTTGATTTGTAGCCCTTTTCACTGCTCCCACCATACTTTCCCTCCCTTTCCTCCAGCTTTTTTTAGGTTAATGTTAGATGTTTAGACACAGAGTCATTTATTACCATTGTTAGGCAGATAAAATTCCTTTCATAATCCTACTAGGGCTTCTCTGACCCAAGACTGTGTTATAATACAGTTGACCCTTGAACACCTCTGGTAAGGGGTACTGAGCGCCCCCCCCCCATCTCTAAAGTTGAAAATTGAGTATAACTTTGACTCCCCCAAAACGTAGCTAATAGCCCACTTTTGGCCAGAAGCCTTACCGATAAACAGTGGATTAACACATATTTTGTATGTTACATGTATTATTTACTGTAGTCTTACAATAAAGTAAGCTAGAGAAAGAAAGTCAAATGTGGGGGCACCTGGCTGGCTCAGTTGGTAGAGCATGTGACTCTTGATCTTGGGGTCATGAGTTCAAGCTACACTTCGGGTTAGAGCTTATTTAAAAAAGAAGGGAGAGAAAATACATTTGCAGTATTATAGTGTATTTATTTAAAAAAAAAAAAAGAAAAGAAAAGAAATCTGTGTATAAATGGAGCTGAGTAGTTCAAACCTGTTTTCAAGAGTCTATTTTACTTTGTTTTTCAGTCAGAACTCTGGTTTTAGCTCCAAGTGAAGTAGGCATTTTGGACTAAATTTGACATTGTTTCTTTTTTGTATTTTGGATTTTTGTTTGTTTCTGAAGGTCTCAGGTATCTGGATGTTCTGCTTTCTTAACTGGTTTCTTCAATCGAAAGTATATTTACTAGTTTTTTGCACTTAGGGAAACTTTTACTCTAAAAAGAAACTGCTTTTTTAAAAATTCATTGTTCTAAATTGAGATCCAGTTTAAGATGTTGATCTGTTACAGATATGGCAGTGTTACAGATGCTTTCTTTGCTAGAACCTATTTATACTGTATCAGTTCTTTTCAGTACCTCTAGGAGACTTGGATTTTATAATCTTTCACATTTTGTATCTGTTCTTAAATTTCCCATCATGATCCCATTCTCTTTCTCAACTAATTTACAAAGACAGAGATGACTCATATGGGATCCTAAATTCTAGTATCTGTTTTAGTGTCATGTAGCTCAGGTTCTTTTAATGATTCGGTGTCTAGGTAATTAATTCCAAGAGAGTGACTGTGTGGCATCTAATCACTGGGAGTTTCTAGTAGGAAGATACTTTAGTATGGTAACAGTAACAAGTAGTTACCACCAACATTAAGAGACATGCTCTGTTGCAAGGTCTTATGGTCAAGGAAAGGAGCTGTATGTGAAAGCTTAATCAAGAAGTATTTGCCTTAATGTGAGGATTGTAATTAATGTCATGCGATGCACTAGGGAGAGTAGGACAGATATATATTTTGGTGCCTCAGGTAGTTTATAGCAGTTTTACGGATTGGGCATATTATTAGAATCCCCTAGACTTAAAAAAAAATTCATAGCCTCTGGAGATTCTAACATAAATGCTCCTGCCTCTTCCTCCCTCCTGGTTGATGAGTGTCATGAATGTTTTGAGATGGCTTATAGTGTTATGATAGGAATAAGACTTAACATAATAGGAATAAAATTTAACATATGAGTCATTACAAATCTAAACAAGAGAAGGAGTGTAGTTCATTAAGATGTATTCCAATGTCAGAAATGTTAAAATGTAAATAGAGAAGCATGAGGAAGATCAGTTGGAAGGCAAGTGGGATTTGTTCATCTCTCATTAGTTTGACCAGTGACATAGTAAGGACTTGGCAGTAGCCAAGCTAATTTTTTTTCTATTCCTGGTGCTGAGTCTTCAGAGTGAAGCATGTCTTCATTTTAACTGATATCTTTAAGATTCTTTTACCTGAAAAATTAAAACTGCCTTAACACTGTTAGTATCTATCAGTGCCCTAGTACTGAGGCCCGAAATTTACTATGAGTGAAATTTCTAGAGCATTTATCATGATTATTGTAATAATCAAGTGCCAAATTGTTTGCTTGGACTTTAAGTGTAGAAGTTAGTATATTTGTAAAATTGAGACCTATAGTCTTGGCTAGAGTATAATGTTTTCAGGAAACATTGATCTTTCAAATGTATTCTCTCCTACATGGCTTTTTTTTTTTTTTTTTCTTATTCTTTAGAGTAGAAACAACAAACTTCAAGTTATTTAGCAGTGTGTTCTTCTAATATCAAAGTTTTGTATTAGATTTCAAAATTCCTTCTCTGCTGCAGCAGGTTTCCCTCTTTCATTTTGCCTTACTGTTTTGGAGTGTGTGTGTGTGTGTGTGTGTGTGTGTGTGTGTGTGTAAATAAGATGGAGACTCCATTTTTACTTAACTATTAGTTAGACCATTCTTAGCAAACACATTATATGAAGCAGTTAAAAAAATTTGCCTTAAATGATGAAAATAAAAGTTTAGAATTTTCAGAATGAATGTCAAATGGAAGTGTAAAGGTGATATTTTAGACCCCAAGGTAACCCCTTTCCCATAAACATTTCCTGAATTACTTATATTCTTTATATTTTATAAAACCCAATTGAATTTATAGCTAGAACGTCATAGTTTAAAGCCTGAATAAAAACTCCTTTGTTATTTTCTTCATTTCATATATAATGAATGACCATACTTGCCTCATCACTTTTATTTTACTAAAAAAATTTATCACCTTTAATAACTGGCAGAAAATTATGAGTCTGCTGTGTATCCACTAAATCTATGATTCAGCAGTACTTTAATTTGGAATAATAGGGGAGAGGGATCCAGCCAGTCTAAAGAATAATACAAATTTAAGTATGGTATATTGAAGTATGTCCACCTCAACCAGACTAACAAAATCTGACTAGTGGAGCTACTGTTTCAAGTTGGTATGAGGTCTAACTTATCTTTTAGAAATAAACCCTTTAGGGGTGCCTGGCTGGCTCAGTTGGTGGTGTGCAATTATTGATCTCCAGTGAGTATAAGCCCCACTGTTGGGTATAGAGATTACTTAAAACCTTAAAAAAACCCAAAAAACAAACAAAAAAACCCTCTTTAATCCTTTCTATATGACTCATTTTAATAGAGAAATCAATAATGTCAGATATTAAGCATCTTGTCAGGTGGGCTGCTGATTGCCTGCTCCATCTGTGTTGCAGTGATGTTACATTTTCCTAGTAAATAAAGGGAAGATTATCTGTTTTGTAAATCAGAGACATTTCTATATGAGTCTTCACATGTTAAACAAATGTAGGCATAAAGGCTTAATTTGCTCAAAATTTGTTTAAAATAACTTGAACAGGGCACCTGGGTGGCTCAGTTGGTGGAGCGTTCAACTCTTGATTTTGGCTCAGGATCCCAGGGTTGTGGGATCAAGCCCCACCTTGGGCTCCATGCTGAGTATGGAGCCTGCTTAAGATTCTCTGTCTCTCCCCTGTCCCTCTTCTCTGCTTGCATGCTCTCTCTCTAAACATAAATAAAATAACTTGGACAGTGTTTATTGAACTATAAAATTATACCATCTTAAATGAGTGTTGTGAAGCAAGTGTACATACGTTCTTTGAGGCATACTAACCTGATAAATTACATATATAATTAAAAGTTTCCTAATGTGTTAAAAAATAAAGAGGAACAGATGAAATTAATTTTAATATTTTGGCTATGTTGACATAAGGAAAATAGTTATTTCAGTATATATTCAGTATAAAAAGTTATTAATGAGATAGTTTACATTTTTTTTCCTGTCTTTGAGATCTGTTGTGTATTTTACATTAATATAACACGTTAATTTGGATTAGCCACAATTCAAGTGCCCAGTAGTCTCATGTGTCAGGTGTTACCAGCTGAACAGTACAGTTTTAGGATGTAAGCCTTTAGGTTTGTTGTGAATCTAATGAAAGTATAAAAATATTTTAAAATTATTACACAATTACAAATTAGCACATAAGGAATTGTACTCTTTTAGAGTTACTTAATGATAAACCACTTTTGGTCTTACCTGATTAATTTTATATTAGATACGAGTGATAATCTGTTGTAATTAGATAACAAATATATTTTCTCATGGAAAAAAGACTTAGTTTAGTAGATTGTGTGTAATAGGCCTGCAGTTTGTTTCATTCTGCTTTCTTTTGTTTTGTTTTTAATTTTTTTGACGTTTATTTTTGAGAGAGACAGAGCATTAATGGGGGAGGAGCAGAGAAGAGTGGGAGATATGGAATCCAAAACAGGCTCCAGGCTCTGAGCTGTCAGCACAGAGCCCGACGCAGGCTCTAACTCAGGAGCCATGAGATCATGACCTGAGCCGAAGTCGGACACCCAACCGACTGAGCCACCCAGGCGCCCCTCATTCTGCTTTCTAAATGAAATACGGTTTTTGGCACTTGGCCTACTGGTATAATAGAGAAATTGAAGCTTTGCAACCACATTTGGATTGTTATTTGAAAGTATAGTTTGGCCTAGTAATTAGCAGTTCTTTCATTTTATAATGCTTAACTTTGGAGATAAGATTTAAGAGTGGTATTTCACAAATACATGAATACTGTTGGTCAAGACCACGAAAGAATAACAGAAATAATAATTGGTGATATAATATGTTCCCAGTTGATATGGGAATACATGTCAGGAGCCTGTCAGTTTTAAATGTGTAAAATTTTGCATGAACCTTTGTAATGGAATTGTTTTCGGTACAGGATCTATATTTTTTATTGGATTTTCAGTGCATTCTGAAAAAAGTTCTCAAGGAGACTCTTAAATGGCTATTCTATGATTTCTTTTCCACATTTTAACATTTCTGGTTCTTTGTAATCAGTGCTATCCCACACTAATTGCTTTTGCCCAGAACAATAATAATTATAATTCTGTTTTGTCAGTAAATACTTTGGTTTAAATTAGATATTTTTTGAGGTCTTGTATACCAGCACTGACAGCAGCATTCAAAATAAAAAGGTGGAGAAGATCTTTGCCCTGGGTTGTTTAACAATTAATGGGAGGTTGCAGTATATTGTAATGGCTGTTAACATTTAGTGAATATTTATTAAGTACTTCTGTTTAAGGCATGGTTTTAAGCACTTTACAAGCATTATTTAATTTAATTCTCACAACAAATCTATACGTTTTTGGGTTCTGTTATTTTTCTCATTCTGTAGATTAGGAAAGAAGCATAGAAGTAGTAGGTAATTACTACTGAATCCAGGCAAGTGTCTGTATTCCAGTGCTTGTGCTACTCTTAACTACTAAAAAATGTGGAACTAATTCCTAACTCTTCCTCTGAGAGGCGTCTTTAAGGTTATAGATAACAGGCATTTAGATCTTCCATATCCTGCCCTACTTTTTTTTTTTTTTTATCCTCCATTCTTAACACATTATGACTGACTTTGTAATTTCCTTACTTACATGTTTATTGCTTATTTACCTTACCTTTTTAGAATGTAAATACAGGGTGTACAAAGTTTTAGAATATAAATTCCAGGAGTGCAGAGCTGCTACTTTTTTTTTTTTTTTTTTTTTTTTTTTTTAATTTTCGTTCTTTATTAGGTGTATTCAGGTACCTGGAACAAGTGGGAACCTTCCAGTAGCAGCCCCTCAAATATTTGCTGAATGAGTATGGAGTATCATTATATTTGTGTTGAAAGAAGAATTTAAAATTCTAGGCAATTTAGTATCTTCCATTTCAGTGCTACAAATAGCTATGTACATTTGACATATCAGGCACTGTGATAGGGCTTGGGAATACAAAGATAAGTGAAACAAAGTCCCTGCTCTCAACCTTGGCCAGATAATGTTTTTTGGTAACTTGAAGGTAACACCTCTTTGAGTATATGAATTTAAGTTATTTTTTAATGCACGTATTTACTTTTGTGTATGCTTGGAAACATGGAGAAATTCAAACGATAACTTTAGATTTTTTCATGATTCTGATTATTCTTATAGGTTCTTGCAGTTGTTTACATAACTTCATTACATTTTATTTATTTATTTATTTTTAATTTTTTTTTTTTTTAACATTTATTTATTTTTGAGACAGAGAGAGAGCATGAACGGGGGAGGGTCAGAGAGAGGGAGACACAGAATCTGAAACAGGCTCCAGGCTCCAAGCTGTCAGCAACAGAGCCCGACGTGGGACTCCAACTCACGGACTGTGAGATCATGACCTGAGCCAAAGTTGGCCGCTTAACTGACTGAGCCACCCAGGCGCCCACTTCATTACATTTTTAAAGTCTTGAGAGTGAAATTGTCTTTTATAGCAATTTTCCATTTTTTGGTAAGCTAAAATTTCTTTTAAACTGATATATTGGCTAATTATTAGCATTTAAGGAATGCTTTAAATGCTAGGCATTTTATTCAGTATTTAATTTCCATTGGAGCATTCTGGGATTAAACATCATTGTTTCCATTTTCCAAAATCAGAAATGGAAGTTAAAGAGATTGTTACTCACCCAAGATCAGAGACAGGATGTGGAGAAGGCTGGAGTGAACTTGCATTGTTCTGATTTTAAAGCATGTCCTCTTAATTATTTCTTAAAACATTGAGGGAGAAAATTGAGCTACACAGAGCAAGTGATACAGATTGAAATGACTATTCCAATGTGGTGTAAGAAAACAAATTTAAATATTTATTACCCTAAAATTGTGGATTGGTATTATCCACATGTATTTGGTATTTGGTACATGTATTTGGGTAACTATTTTCTCTTAAAAGATTTTAAATTTCAGCTGTGTGTTACACTTTGGTCTTTTACTTATGTATCCAGTAGATTATCATAAGATTTTTTGATGAATTCTTTAAAACTTTATGACAAATACATGGTATGTTTTTAATGTGGCTTGAAATGTGCTTAAAACTAATTTCTACTGTTTTTTCAAAATTAATAGTGGAAATAAAAATCTGAATGAGGACTATATAAACAATTATTTTTATTTACTTATGTATTTTTATTTTAGAGAGAGAGCGCATGTATGTGCAAGTGAAGGAGAGGGGCAGAGGAGGAAAGAGAGAGAGAATCTTAAGCAGGCTGCACTTAGTGTTGAGCCTTTCATTAGTCTTGACCTCAGGAGCTTGAGATCATGACCTAAGGGGAAATCAAGAGTTGGGTACTTAACCAACTGAGCCACCCAGATGCCCCTAGATGAGGAATATTTAATAGAATTTTCCACCTTGTTTGCTTTTCAGATGTATTTTGTATATTTGTTCTTAGGAGGCATTAATTACATGTGCATGGTAATATTTTTGCTTTGAACTAAGTCTTTATGTGATTAAAATCCTTTTATTTTTTAAACTTAGATTATTTTTGTAGATATTTGTCACCTATGGATCTGACTTAGTAATATTAAAAGGAATGTAATACTGTGTAAAAATTTTCTTATATTACATACTCTATTCTCTGAATACTCTGAATAAGAGCACTTGGTACTATGCAGACTTTTGCACTCTATTTGAAATACAAAAAGGAGGGTTGCATTTTGTGTATGATATCTTTAGATTAGGCACAAATCACTACCAGTGATTTACTTATTTCTGTTGAAAGTAAAGCATGTTTATCAGTTCTCTCTTAATTTGAGGAGAGCACAGAAATTCTGATATTATATGGCTAAAAGGACTTTAGGGCTTACCGTGCTTTTCATTACTATTTTGACTGGGTAACTTTAGGGAACCTGAATAATGAAATGTCAAGTAACATTAAGCAACGCTCATCAAAGTTGCATTTCTCCATTTATGTAAAAATAGCCCTGGAAATAAGTTCCTGGTAAAGATTTTTGGTTTTGGCAAGAAATATTTATTACTGAAAATAAAAAGTAAAAATATTTTTTATTTTTATTTAAAAAAATTTTCAAAATGTTTATTTTTGAGAGAGGGGGGAGGGGGGAGGGACAGAGGGAGGGAGACACAGAATCCTAAACAGGCTCCAGGCTCTGCACTGTCAGCACAGACCCTGATGTGGGGTTTGAACTCATGAACTGTGAGATCATAACCTGAGCTGAAGTCGGATGCTTAACTGACTGAGCCACCCTGGTGCCCCCAAAAAATATTTTTTATTTTTTATCTTAATTATTTAAATAAGAGGTATAAAGTATTTCTATCATATTACTGCTTCTTTGGAGTAAAGCTTATAATTGTTTCTGAATTTACAGTGGAATTTTTTTTTTTTTGTTAATATTTGTACAACTTCTTGTATTTTGTCCTTTGCTATAGTAAACAAAGGTTAAAGCTCAAATGTATAATATAACCAGTGATGTGACATAGAGTATATTTAATTTGACAGACCTAATTAGATATTGTAATATTTATCTATACTGTATTGATCAGAACCAAAGTAAATATTCCCTAGTGAATGCCCATACAGTTCAAACCTGTTTAGAATTTGTATAAATTGTTTATATTATTTTTTTATGAAGTGACTTTTCATTATTAGAAGAATAAATATTTATTAGGGCAGAATAGTTGGCAAACATAATATTACCATCAATATTTTGTGTATAATTTTTTAAAAATTCTGGATTTTAAGATTTTTAACTTTGATTTTCAGGCATTCTTTTGTTTTTAAAAAATCACTATTTTTATTGTTTTTTTTTTTTAAATCACTATTAGAAGATAAAATTGTAGACTCCTTAAAAAATACTACCAGTAAACACTGCCCCTACCTGCAGCCAAGTTGTTAAGGGGGGGAAAAAAAAAATATATATATATATATATATATATATATATATATTTTCTTAAATTCTTTGTGGCTGTACATTTTAAATACTACGGTTTTGCTTGTTTTTCAATCTTGATTGTATTATTTTTCTTTTTGGTTCTTTCAAATGCCTTTAATTCTTTGTCTGGTTTGCTGTAGATATTTATTCCTAGTTTCCAATTTGCTTGCTTTAAATTTTGATTGTTTTGTTTGCTCTAAGTTTAGAAATGTCTCCTCACCAGCTTTGATACTTCCATTTCCTTCCCTCCCTCCTTTGCGTACCTCTTCCTCCTTCCTTCTTCTGTGTGTATGTGTGAAAGAATTCTGTTTTGTTTTTTTTTTTTAAAGTTTATTTACTTTGAGAGAAAGAGTGCACTCACATGCACAGGGGAGGGGTAGAGAGAGAGGGAGAGAGAATCTCTAGCAGGCTCCATGCTCAGTGCAGAGCCTGATGCAGAGCTGGAGCTCAGGAACCATGAGGTCATGACCTGAGAGGAAATAAAGAGTTGGCACCCAGGCACCCTGGTTTTTTCTTCTTCTTTTTTTTTTTTTTTTTTTTTTTTTTTTTAGTATAAGTTTTTAGTAATATTTACACCTGACGTGGGTCTTAAACCTATAACCCTGAGATCAAGAGTTACACCTCTTGGGAGAAAAAAAAATGAGTTATACCTCTTGGGGCACCTGTATTGCTCAGTTGGTTAAGCGTCTGACTCTTGGTTTTGGCTCAGGTCATGATCTCATGGTTCATGAGTTTGATCCCTGCATCAGGGTTTGCTATGACAGCACAGATCCCGCTTGGGATTTTCTCTCCCCCCTCCCCCCCCCCCCACCCATTTCAAAATAAATAAATAAACTTAAAAAAAATAAGAGTTACATGTTTCTGACTGAGCTAGCCAGGTGCCCTTAGAAGAGGTGTTTTTTGTTTTTGTTTTTGTTTTTTTAATAACTCAACTGGAACCCACCAGATATGGTATGAAATGAAAATATGTATGTTGCATATTTCCCCTTATATGGAGCTTTTCAACCTTAGTAGTTTTGGGCCAGAAATCAATTTGTTGTGAAGGGCTGTCCTGTGCATTGATGGGTACTTAGTGGTATCCCTCGCCCCTAACCATGAGATGCCAGTAGCATTGCCTGAGTCATAACCAAAAATGTCTCCAGACTTTGCCAGCTGTTGGGCAAATTCATCTTGGTTGAGAATCATTGCCCTAATATAGATTAGTTCTGAACTTGCATGTTATAAATCTAGTTATCCTGAGAGAAACTGAATTGGTAATTTAGCCCCAAAGCTTAAGTTTTCTGGGGCAAAGCTTGAGCTTAAGACCTCATGTTAGAAGCTTTTTACTGCGACAAGAGGGATTGAGTTCACACAAATTACAGTAAGACTGAAGTTTGTTGAATGCTATTTAGAACCTGTGGATCATGTGGTATTTTATCTATTTATATGATAAGTGAGATTTTCCAAGACATTTATTTATTAATTATTATTTAAAAACTTTTTAAATGTTTATTTATTTTTGAGAAAGAGAGAGAGAGAGAGAGTGTGGGCGTGCATGAGCAGGGGAGGGGCAGAGAGAGAGGGAGACATAGAATCTGAGTTGTCAGCACAGAGCCTGACGTGGGGCTTGAACTCATGAGCTGTGAGATCGTGACCTGAGCTGAAATCAGATGCTTAACCGACTGAGCCACCCAGGAGCCCCTATTATTGTTTTTAGAGTAAGTGTTATGCCCATTGTGGGGCTTGAACTTATGACCCTGAGATCAAGAGTTGTACGCTCTACTGACTAAACTAGCCAGGTGCCCCAGATTTTCCAAGATTAAACCTCTATCCCCTGCCTATTGTGGTGGCTAATTATGTATTTGAATTCCCTGTATTGGCATTTTATACATAAACTTACGTGTTTGAGATGGTACATTTGTGGGTGCAAATTTTGGTCTTAATATCATTTAAATTGTGTTTAAATAATAAGTTATGAATAAATAATGAATACATTGTTTTAGTGAATAAATTATTTTAAGATAGTGAAGTTTTGTAAATCATCTGTTTCAGAGAACTGTTTTTGAGGACATTTTTTAGGCTACTTTCAGATATTATTCCTGGATTATGAAGCTGTTGATTTTTTTTTTTTAATCCCCTGAGTAATTTGTGTGTGTGTGTGTATGTGTGTGTGTGTGTTTAATAAAAATTTATCCATGTAAGTGAGATTTTTAGGCTTGCAACTCTATTTATTTATTTATTTTTTTAGGCTTGGAACTTTATAGCCTAACGAAGAACCAGCCTAGTGTCGTAGGTTCTCACATGCCTCTGGGCCTCTGTGCCTCTGTATCTGGCCCCAACTCTGCAGCATCTCTTTCTAGAGTGTTGAATTGACAAATCTCTTTGTGTATTCTGTAATCTCTTGTGGCTCCAATTTATTTTTCATTGCTCATCCTGATAGGCTTCGTTGAGGTATTTAATCTTTTGAGATGTTTTAGAAGTGGATAGCTGGGTGAGCTAATCAACCATACAAGTGCTACTGTTTTTCATTGGTTAGTTAAATAATCATAACTTAAGTCTTTGGGGTTAGGATGGCTCTTTATATATTGGCAAAAATATCCCCAAAGATCTAAGATGAATTTATTTTGAATTTTACTGACATTAGGAGGATATGGTTTATTTAGCTCTGATAAATGAGAAGTTAGTGTTTTTGGTTGTAGTTTGATTATTTGAATAAATTAAAAATAGAATGCTACTTTAACATGTATAAAAAGAACTTTCACAACAAACTAACTTTTAAGCAATAAGTGAATTTATTGGAAAAGATGTGAACTGTTGAAATGAAAGTTTGACTTTTGAGTAGAGACTTTGTTAAAGTGGATAAAATATTTGAAAGTCAACTCTGTAATTCTGCAAGATGGCACAAATAATTTAGAGTATACAACATAATTTAAAGAGGCGTTCATTGTATTGCTGACATTCACTGGAACATATTTTTTTGCCCATATACTTCATGACTTACTACTATAGTATTTTGAAAAACATTGTGTATGTTTATATGTGTGTTATTATATACAAGAATATTACTAAGGAAGCTTAACAATTTTCATGTCCAAATATAGGCATTATAATTAAGTAGATGGCTAAGAGCAGGTAGAACTATTAACTGAGTAAATAAATAGCCAAGAACTTGAAAAACAGAGCATTTGGAAGTCAGGAACATTTCTTGTTTCATATGACTTGTACTATAGAATTTGTGGTTTTTAAGATAGTGAAGTGATGTTGGAAGATTGATATTAACCTTTTTGTATCGAGTTTAGTCTTGGTAATAACTAAATTCTGGAATTCTATTGGAGTAGGGTGGATGGAATTTACTGTGTTTTAATGATCCCTTCAGGATTGAAACATGTCCCGGTTGGTTCTAACTGGCTCTACTACTTACTAGGTGAAAGGTTTTGATGTGTACCGGGGGTCATAACCTCAGATACCCTCCTGTATCACCTTGGAATGAAGCCCTAACCAGAAAAGTTCTCATTATAATAAGGAACACTGTTGCATAATGGGGGATCTGCCACACCAACATTCTGTAAATCCAGTATATTGAGATACCAACATTAGTAACATATTTTCTGATTGTAGAAACTGTTGATTTTAGGAGGTTTAGAAAATACAGAGAGAATAAAGAAGAAGAAGAAAGATCTGTAAACTCCAGAGTGATTATTTTGATGTATTTCAGGTCTTAAAAAATAAATATATTTCACAGATTTGGTTTATAGTTTACATGTAGCTTGGTCTCTTGCCTTATTCATTTGAAATTTCATTGTTCATATTTTCCTAAAGTGTATCGTCTCTAATTGAGTCTTATTCCCTTGTGTGGTTTTACTGTATTTGATTTAACTAGTCACCTGTTGTTTGACATGGATTGCCTAAGGTTTTTGTGTGTATTTTTATGATTAAAATTTTGCTCTTCAAGCTACATAATTTGGATTTTTAATAGAAAAATAAGAAAATTGCAAATAATGCAAATGAGAGGGAAAACTTACCCAAAGTTATTACCCGTCATTGTGATATGTATCTTTGCAAACTTTTTTTTGAGGTATATAAACCAATGTGTGTGTGTTTTATACAAAAGGGAAATTGTATATTTGAAACTTTTTTATCTTGATGGTAGTATTGTGAATATGTGTCATTTTGTTCTGTTTCTTTTTAATACAGTAGCCTTATTATTCTGGCTGTAGTATTAATTAGTTTTTTTAAAAGTCAGGTATTTGGGCAATTTAGAAAGTGAAAGAAAATAAAAATCCAAGTTGTTTCACCACTCAGAAATAACTATTAACATTTTTGTTTATGGATTTCTATATTCAAATTTTTTAATCCTCCCCCCCCCCCTTTTTTTCCTTTTTGGAAAAAATAAGATTGTATGATACATGCCACTTAATAATATACCTTTCATTTATCACGAACATCTTTCTAGGACTACGTTACCATTATCCTCACTGATGTCAGAATTACTAGACTCTTGCTGTTTATAGCATTACAAAAGACAGATTATATTTGTACATAGTTGTCCTGTTATTTATTCGAATTGACATACAGGAAAATGGACTTTTTTGGATGTGTGCAGTTCTATTAATTTTGTAGTGACCATCTCTTCTCCCTCCTGTGGCAACCAGCTGTTCTTCATAGATTTATCTTTTTGAAAATTTCATATAATTGGTTTGTACAATATGTAACCTTTTGAAATTGGCCTGATTTAATGTAATGCTCTTAAGATTTGTTCAAGTTACTGTATCAGTAGTTCATTTTTGTTGCTGAGTAGTATTTCATTACATGACTATACCACGATTTTCTATCCATTTGTCCATTGAAGGGTGTTTGTTTTTCTTTTCCTGGTTTGTAGCACTTATGGATAGAGCTGCTATAAACATTTGTGTAGAGGTTTTTATGTGAACATGTATTTTACTTCTCCAGAGTATATGTAACTAGGAGTGGGATTGGTGAGTCATATGGAAATGTGTATGTTTAACTTTATAAGAAACTGCCAAACTCTTTACCGGTGTCTGTACTTTTTTTTTTTTTTTTTTTTTTTTTTTTTTGGTATTGCTACCAGCAATATTCTAGATTTCCAATGGCTTCACATCCTTTTTAGAATTTTTTATTTTAGCCATTGTGATAAATATTTTTTACTTATCTCATTGTGTACAGTTGGGAGAGTTCATCATTAAATATTTGGTAGAATTTGCCAGGAAAACCATCTGGGTCTGGAGATTTCTTTTTCTAGAGTGTTTCCAACTACAAACTTAAAAAATTTTAAAAGTAGTTATTCAGATTATCTGAAACTACCAAAGCACCAAAACTTTGAGGCTTAATGTTTTTAAAATAAAAAAAAAATTTTAATATTTATTCAGTTTTTGAGAGATGGAGATAGAGCATGAGCGGGGAAGGGGCAGAGAGAGACGGAGACACAGAATCTGAAGCAGGCTCCAGACTCTGAGTTGTCAGCACAGAGCCCAACACGGGGCTCAGACTCAAAAATGGTGAGATCATGACCTGAGTTGGAGTTGACCCTTAACTGACTGAGATACCCAGGAGACCCAAAACTTTCAGGTTTTCTACATGTGTATGTTGCTTACAGTTTTCCTTATTATTATTGTTTTTAATGAGTATAAATCTTTAGTGATGGTGTCTCTTTTTATTCTTGATAATGGTAATTTGGGTCTTCTCTTTTTTTTTTTCTTAATCATTCTTCCTAGAAATTTATTAATTTTATTGACCTTTTAAAATGATCAATTTTGGTTTCATTGATTTTTCCCTATTTTTCTATTTTCTCTGTTTTTATTTCCTGTTTCCTTTAGTTGTACATTTCATGATTTCAGATTTTATGTTTTCTCCTAGCCTATGAATTATACTTAGAATTTTTTTAGGTATTTGCCTTAAAGTTTGCTATATATATTTATAACCGGTCTGAGTTCACCTTTATTTATTTATTTTTTAAAGTTTATTTATTTTGAGAGAGAGACAGGGACAGAACGAGAGAGAGAGAGAGAGAGAAAGAGAGAAAGAGAGAAAGAATCCCAAGCAGGCTTTGTGCTGATAACACAGAGCCTGACATGGGCTTGATCCCACAAACCATGAGATCATGACCTGAGCCAGAATCAAGGATCGGTTACTTAACCAACTGAGCCACCCAGGCGCCCCCTGAGTTCACCTTAAAATAGCACTGCACAACTTCACATGTAATGCAAATACCATAGAGTATTCCTAACTCTTCCTTTGTCCTTTATGAAGTTGCTGTCACTTATATTAGCCTATCGATGTGCAATAATCAGTAAATTGTTATTTTAAACAGTTATCTTTTAGATTAGTTAAGAGTAAGAAAAAAGCACTTTGTTTTACTTCCATTTATTCCTTTTCCTTCACTCTTTTTATTAAGAAAAAATATTTAATAATGGTTAATATGCAGTGTTATATTAGTTTCAGGTGCATGACATAGTGATTTGGCAATTCTATATATTATGCAGTTCTCACAGTGGTAAGTGTAGTTGCCATCTGTCACCATACAATGTTATTACAATATTACTACTATATTTTTCATCTCTGTAACATATTTATTTTATAACTGGGGGTTTGTACCTCTTATTCCCCTCGCCTGTTTTGCCCATCTCCCATCTCTCTCCCCTCTGGCAGCTGGCAATTCTCTGTATTTACAGTCTTTCTGGATTTTTCTTTTTTTTTTAAAAGATTCCACAAATAAGTGAAATCATTGGTATTTGTGTTTCTTTGACTTATCTCCATTTTAGCATAATTCCAGGTCTATCCCTGTTAATGTAAATGGAAAGATCTCATTCTTTTTTTTATGGCTGAGTAACACGCCGTTATCTCTCTCTTTGTTTATACACATATGCATATACGTATATACACACACACACACCACATCTTCTTTATCCATTCATCTATCAATGGACACAGGTTGCTTCCATATCTTGGCTATTGTAAATAATGCTGTAATGAACACGGGCTGCGTATGTCTTTTTGAGTGCTTTTGCTTTCTTTGAGTAAATATTCAATAGTGAAATTACTAGATCGTATATTGTTTCTATTTTTAATTTTTTTGAGGAACCTCAAACTGTTCTTTTTTACAGTATCACCAATTTACAATCCCACCAGAAGTGCATGAGGATTTTTTTCTCCATATCCTCATCAACATTTGGTATTTCTTGTCTTTTTGATTCTAGCTGCTCTGACTAATGAGAAGTTACAACACATTTTTTTTTAACACTGTGGTTTTGATTTATATTTCCTTGATATTTTGTTATTTTGAGCATTTTTTTCATGTGTCAGTTGGCCATCTGTATGACTTTATAAAAATGTCTCTTTAGGTGTTCTGTCCATTTTCAAAACTGGATTATTTGTTTTTTTGGTGTTGAGTTGTAAGAGTTGTTTATATATTTTGGCTGTTAACCCTCTTGTTGGATAAATCATGTGCAAATACCTCTTCTCATCCAGGAGGTTGCATTTTCATTTTGTTGATGGCTTCCTTTGCTGTGCAGAACCTTTTTACTTTGGTAGTCCAAATAGTTTATTTTTTATTTCCCTTGCCTGAGGAGACCTACCCATAAATATGTTATCAGGGCCAGTGTTAAAGAGACTACTGCCTGTTTTTTTTTTTTTTTTTTAAAGGAATATTCTGGTTTCAGTTCTCATATTTAAGTGTTTAAACCACTTTGAGTTATTTTTCTACATTGTAAGAAAGTGGTCGAGTTTTATTCTTTTGTGTGTAGCAGTCCATTTTTCCAAACAGCATTTATAGAAGAGACTCTTTGCTCCACTGTACTTTCTTGCCGCATTTTTGTAGATTAATTCATCATATTTCATCATTTTGTAGATTAATTCATTATTATAACTTTTCCATTTGTGTCATCTGTAGTTTCTTTTCTTCAGTGTCTTATAATTATCACATTATAGGTTAGTCACCTTCTTGGTTAAATTTATTCCTAGGTATTCTATTCTTTTTGGTGTAATTGTAAATGGGATTGTTTTCTTGATTTCTCTTTCTGCTGTTTTGTTTTTAGTATATAGAAATGCAGCCAATTTCTGGATATTTATTTTGTGTCCTGCAACTTTACTGAATTCAGTTTTTCTCAAGTCTTTTTGGTGGAATCTTTAGAGTTTTCCATATATAGGGTTATGTCAACTGGAAATAGTGACAGTTTTACTTCTTCCGTACCCATTTGATACCTTTCTTTTATTCCTTTTTCTTGCCTGATTGCTATAGCTAGGATTTCCAGTACTGTTTTGAATAAAAGTGGCAAGAGTAGGTACCTTTGTCTTGTTCCTAATCTTAAAGGAAAAGCTCTCAGTTTTCACCATTGAGTATGACATTAGCTATGGGTTCATTATATATGGCTTTTTTATGTTGAAGTGTGTTCCCTCCAGACCCATTTTGTTGAGAGTTTTTATCATGAATGGATGTTGAATTTTGTCAGATGCTTTTTCTGCATCTATTGAGATGGTCATATGGGATTTTATCTTTTATTTTGTTGATGTGATGTGTCATATTGATTGATATTTGGATACTGGACCATCCTTGCATCTCTGGAATAAATCCCATTTGATCATGGTGAATGATTCTTCTAATGTATTGTTAAGTGAAATTTGCTAATATTTTGTTGAGTATATCTGCCTCTTTTTTCATCAGATATAATTAACCCATAGTTTTCTTTTCTCATAGTGTTATTGGTTCTAGTATTAGGGTAGTGCTGTAAGCTTTCCTTCATTTTTTTTTTAATAGTTTGAGAAGAATAGGTATTAACTCTTCTTTAAATGTTTGGTAGAATTCAACTGTGAAGGCATCTGGTCTTGGACTTTTGTTTATTGGGAGTTTTTTTGATTACCAATTTAATTTTATTACTTGTCATCAGTCTGTTCAGATTTTCTATTTTTTCCTGATTCAATATTGGAAGAATGTATGTGTGTAGATATTTATGCATATCTTCTAAGTCGGCCAATTTGTTGGCATATAAATTTCTGTAGTAGTCTTTTATAAATCTGTGGTCTTGGTTGTTACTTCTTTCATTTCTGGTTTTATTTACTTGAGTTCTCTTTTTTTCTTGATGAGTTTGGCCAAAGGTTTATCAATTTTGCTTATCTTTCAAAAAGCAGCTCTTGGATTCATTGATCTTTTTTATTTTTTAAAAAATATCTGTATCATTTATTTCTGCTCTGATTTGTTATTTTCTTTTTTCCTTTTAACTTTGAGCTTTGTTTGTACTTTTTCTACTTCCTTTAGATATAAAATTAAAGTATTTACTTCAGATTTTTGTTTCTTAAGGTTGACCTTTATCTCTGTAAACTTCCTTCTAAGAATTCTAAGTTGGAAGGTTTTTTCTTTTAATACTTTAGTGTTCTCCACTCTTTTTTCCCCTAAGTTTATATATTTATTTTTGAGTGAGAGAGAAAGCAAGAGTGGAGGAAATCAGAGAGAGAGGGGAGAGAGAGAATCCTGAGCAGGTTCCACGCTGTTAGTGCGGAACCTGATGCGGGGCTCAAACCCACAAACCATGAGATCATGACATAAGTCGAAGTCGGACACTTAACTTGACTGAGCAACCCAGGTGCCCCTACTCCACTCTCTTTTCAGTCTGCTATAGTTCTTATCCTTGTTCTTCTATACGTAAGTTTTTTTTTTTTTCTTATGGCTTCTTTCAAGAATTTGTGTTTGGTTTTCTGCGTTTGCATATGGTATGCTTAGGTGTAGATTTTCCCACATTTATCCTGCTTTGTATTGTCTGAACTTCCCATGTATGTGGTTTGGTGTATGATAATAATTTTGGAAAATTCTCCATTATCTTTCTTTTCTAGCACTCCAGTTATGCATATATTTTATCTTTTGAAATTGTTGCACACTTCTTGGATTTCTGTTCTATTTTGTTTTATTTTTTTTATTTATTTATTTATTTATTTTAACATTAAGATTTTTTTTTTTTTATTTATTTATTTTTGGGACAGAGAGAGACAGAGCATGAACGGGGGAGGGGCAGAGAGAGAGGGAGACACAGAATCGGAAACAGGCTCCAGGCTCCGAGCCATCAGCCCAGAGCCTGACGCGGGGCTCGAACTCACGGACCGCGAGATCGTGACCTGGCTGAAGTCGGACGCTTAACCGACTGCGCCACCCAGGCGCCCCTGTTTTATTTTTTTATTAAAAATTTTTTAATGTTTATTCTTGAGAGAGAGAGAGAGAGTGCGTGAGCATGCATGTACTAGTTGGAGAGGGGCAGAGAGAGAGACACAGAGACCAACGCAGGCTCCGGACCCTGAGCTGTCAGCACAGAGCCCAAGGTGGGGCTCGAACTCAGGAACCGCAAAATCATGACCTGAGCCGAAGTCAGATGCTCAACTGACTGAGCCACCCAGGCGCCCCATTGTTTTATTTTTTCATATTATTTTTTTCTCTTTACATTTTGGTTTGGGAAGTTTCAAATGACATATTTTCAAGTTTGCTGGTTCCAACCTTGGTGGTGTCTAGTCTGGTGATGAGCCCACCAATGGCATCCTCTATCATTTTTGTTTTGTTTTGTTTACTTTCCCAGCTTTTATTTATGTTTTGTGCTTTAAAACACTTGGAGATTTATGTTTTTGCTTAGATTTTAGACCAAAAGTACTATCTGTAGTGAAGGAAGGTGTAGGGTGGGTAATTCTCCTCATCATATTTCTAGAAGAAATGAAGAGATGGGTAAGAATTATATTTGAGTTTTATTTTAGGAAATACTCTTTTTCGTAGGCTGTAACTAACTAGGATCTGTAACAGTATGAAGAGCGTACTATAAAAAGGAGAAATATGGCACAAAAACAGACACATAGACCAATGGAATAGAATAGAAACCCCAGAACTAGACCCACAAACGTATGGCCAACTCATCTTTGACAAAGCAGGAAAAAACATCCAATGGAAAAAGGACAGTCTCTTTAACAAATGGTGCTGGGAGAACTGGACAGCAACATGCAGAAGGTTGAAACTAGACCGCTTTCTCACACCATTCACAAAAATAAACTCAAAATGGATAAAGGACCTGAATGTGAGACAGGAAACCATCAAAACCTTAGAGGAGAAAGCAGGAAAAGACCTCTCTGACCTCAGCCATAGCAATCTCTTACTCGACACATCCCCAAAGGCAAGCGAATTAAAAGCAAAAGTGAATTACTGGGACCTTATGAAGATAAAAAGCTTCTGCACAGCAAAGGAAACAACCAACAAAACTAAAAGGCAACCAACGGAATGGGAAAAGATATTTGCAAATGACATATCGGACAAAGGGCTAGTATCCAAAATCTATAAAGAGCTCACCAAACTCCACACCCGAAAAACAAATAACCCAGCGAAGAAATGGGCAGAAAACATGAATAGACACTTCTCTAAAGAAGACATCTGGATGGCCAACAGGCACATGAAAAGATGTTCAACGTCGCTCCTTATCAGGGAAATACAAATCAAAACCACACTCAGATATCACCTCACGCCAGAGTGGCCAAAATGAACAAATCAGGAGACTATAGATGCTGGAGAGGATGTGGAGAAACGGGAACCCTCTTGCACTGTTGGTGGGAATGCAAATTGGTGCAGCCGCTCTGGAAAGCAGTGTGGAGGTTCCTCAGAAAATTAAAAATAGACCTATCCTATGACCCAGCAATAGCACTGCTAGGAATTTATCCAAGGGATACAGGAGTACTGATGCATAGGGGCACTTGTACCCCAATGTTTATAACAGCACTCTCAACAATAGCCAAATTATGGAAAGAGCCTAAATGTCCATCAACTGATGAATGGATAAAAAAATTGTGGTTTATATACACAATGGAATACTACGTGGCAATGAGAAAAAATGAAATATGGCCTTTTGTAGCAACGTGGATGGAACTGGAGAGTGTGATGCTAAGTGAAATAAGCCATACAGAGAAAGACAGATACCATATGGTTTCACTCTTATGTGGATCCTGAGAAACGTAACAGAAGCCCATGGGGGAGGGGAAGGAAAAAAAAAAAAAAAAAGAGGTTAGAGTGGGAGAGAGCCAAAGCATAAGAGACTGTTAAAAACTGAGAACAAACTGAGGGTTGATGGGGGGTGGGAGGGAGGGGAGGGTGGGTGATGGGTATTGAGGAGGGCACCTTTTGGGACGAGCATTGGGTGTTGTATGGAAACCAATTTGACAATAAATTTCATATATTAAAAAAATAAATAAATAAATAAAATAAAAAATCAAGAAAAAAATAAATAAAAAGGAGAAATATACAGAGCACACCACTGTATCTATGTGCAACACAATAAAATTCATCACAATTCTTACCACTCTCGTAATTATCTCATAACTTGAGAAGTGACACAATAAATCAGTGATTAGACAAAGGTTACAATGTACTGTGACGTAGCACAGAGCTATGTTTAGTCCACAAATTTTTTTCATTTACATTTGCTGGGAAAAAAACCCTGGCCTTTTAATTATACTGATGAGGTTTATTTTGTTTCAAAATTTTTACATATTTCAAAATGGTGTATAAAACTGTGCCTGTCCAATGGTGATGGTAGGCTTTTTAATTTTCTTTTCTTCTCTTTTCTGTTTTTAATTTGTCACTTGTGTTACTGAGAATACTTTGTATGTTGTAAACACTGTTCTGCTTTTCTCAAGCTTTCTTTAGCTTTAGCTCCTGTAAATATTCCCCACAATTCTTTGTGTTCCAGTTCCTTTTTTTTCTCTTTTTGTCTTTCATCTTCGGAGCTAGTAAGGTTGTTGAAAAGCATTTTTATGTCCATTAGGGTTTTCAGCATGTTGTATATGAATGCTACAGTTGTCGAATTCCAGTGTTCATTGGAGATTTTTTACAAACTGCAAAATGCAATTGTCAGCATTTTGTTAATATTTTCCTCAAACTAAGAATGTATTCATTATTACAGCAGTATGGTACCCTTTCTCCAACCTAAAACTGGGAACTGGGTACATACTTGGATATCTGCTTACAAAGGGCTCTTCACTTCTTTTGAACTGTGTTGGTTCAGTGACATCTAAGATTTCTTCAGTTTCTTCTAAAAACATCACCTCTTTCCGACTGCATGCTTTTGGCCAGAATTTCAGCAGTCCTATAATCACTGGTTATGTTAATGTTGTATCTTTTCTTCAGAAAGTATACAACACAGTAGGCTAGCTGAGTATGAGACAAAGCTAATCCTTTTGCAGTGTGGTTAAGAATAAGAGCCATCATTAGAAATATGTTCTGTTTTCAGTGGTAATCGCCTAAAGCCATTGATAATACTACTAAATTTTTAAGGAGTTCAGCAACACCCTTGAAATGTGTATCATACATAAACCTGAGGAAAATGTTGTTAATTTGTTTTCTTATGAATGCTCATAATCCAAGAAATTTCCGATAAATTCAGTGTAGAACAGTCTTCAGGAAGTCCTATTCTGTTAGGTATCTTCACTGTTGAAAAGCTCAGGAACTGTTTTACAAATTTCTGGCCAATACATCACTTTGTAATGCTAGGCTAGAACTCCAAAAATCTTTTTTTTTTTTTTTTTAATTTTTTTTTTCAACGTTTTTTATTTATTTTTGAGACAGAGAGAGACAGAGCATGAACGGGGGAGGGGCAGAGAGAGAGGGAGACACAGAATCGGAAACAGGCTCCAGGCTCCGAGCCATCAGCCCAGAGCCTGACGCGGGGCTCGAACTCACGGACCGTGAGATCGTGATCTGGCTGAAGTCGGACGCTTAACCGACTGCGCCACCCAGGCGCCCCTAGAACTCCAAAAATCTTAAGGCAGACACCAATTGTATGTGAAGCCAAGAGGCCTCAAGTTCATCCTTTTCTGGATCAAAATCTAGATTATCACTTGGAGGAAGAGTATAGAAGATGTTAGCGGTGATCATTTTTACTTTTGTCACAATACACTGATTCAACAAATTACTTCACAGTTAGTTGAAACATACTCCATCAGTTCATTCAGTGTTGCTCTTTTAATTTTGTTGATCTTCAAGGCTGAAACAGAGCCCATGAAATCAAACAATACAACACCGATGCAGCTCTGACAGAAAGCTCTCGTTCATTGGAGGTGGCATCTTTGAGTTGGGGCAAGGAGTGCCCCTCTGCCTGTTGCCCTTGCTGTGGAGCTGTCAGGAGCCCTGGGAGCACTTCTGCCTCTGTGCTGTGCATACCATTTCAGGATAAAGCTGACTGCTTTCTCTGAGGCCTAGATGGCAGTGCCAGCAGCTTCCATTAGTGGTGATTACCAGGACATTTCCACGGCCCTGGTGCTTAGGAGGGCTACTTGCACAGAACGGGCAGTGGCAGAGGGAAGAGGTGGGGAGAGGTACAGAGAGCTTGTGTCCCTTTGTCCGGTCCCCTTCCCCCAATACAATTCTCTCCTGGGCATTGGGGACCTTCTTTTTGCTGCCTGTCAACCCCTCAGGGCCATATCTCAGTGCTGGAAGTTTCCGGTCCCTGCTTCTCACGGAGCTCCAGGGGCTGAAGGAGGCAAGGATAGGGGAGGAGAGGTTTGAAAAAGTTGCTGATCCTGGGCATGGAGGTCCAGTGGAAGGGAGCCTGAAGTTCAGGAAACTGAGGCAAGGGCTCAGGGGTGTGGATGCTGAGCATGCCACTTGTCCCTTCAGTTTAGGTTGCCAGCCCGCTGGCCAGCATCTCAGTGGCTGCTGCCAGTGTATCCTACCTTTGCTTGGAACTTCCTGCTTATGGGTTGCCATTGTGGATCCCCTCCAAGACACCACAGTTGCCATGGTGCCCACTTTTCCCTTGTAGCACTGACCCCTCATTTCCTGGAGCAGTGACATGCTACCTGGCATCCTTTATTTCTGTTAGTGATTTTTAGTTTTTTCATTTCCTTTTGATTTTAGAATTTCCGTCTGCTTACTTTTCCCATCTGTTCTTGCTTCTTGTCCCCCCCCCTTCCCCCCATTATCATCCTTAACATTATTAATCATAGTTATTTTAAATTCCCTATTTGATTCCAAAAGAAGTGTTATATTTGAGTCTGGCTCTGATGCTTGCTTTGTCTTTGTTTTTTCTTGCCTTTTAAAAGCATGATGTATAATTTTTTGTTGAAAGTTTGACATTATATGTTAGGAAATAGGAACTGAGATAAACAGATCATTAGTGTGAGATTTTAAATTAATCTGTCCTAGAGTTGTATTGTGTTTAATATTTGCTGTAGGTATAGGTACCAGAGGCTTATTTCTTTAGTGTCCATTTTTGTCTCCCTGGCTGTCTTTGTGCTTTCCTAACAACTCCTCAGATGGAATCTGCACCAGGCAGTAACTCTTTCAGCAGTAATTAACTTACTGTATTGGAGCCCCCCTGGTGTGGTGGTAAGGTGTAGAGGAGAGAAAGCATCCTATAATCTTGTAATTAAATCTCATATTTTTTGTGGGTTTGTGGCCTGGGACTGTGATCTTGATAGGTCTTTCTTGGGTCCCTCCCCCCCACACTGTCCCCCATCCCTCCTGTGAGACAGAAAGGTTAAGAGGGGACCAGAATCAGAGAAATGACCTTTCCACAGGTGGATAAAGTCTTTTCTGTGGAGATTAAGTCTTTGTTAGGGTGAATGCTCTGTTTTCTGTTTCACACTGACTTCTTTGACCTTCCTTGCTGGAAGCACAAGGAGATCTTTATGGGCTCTTCACTCTAAGAATCTGGTGATGTTCCTGGAAGTAAACCCCACAAAAATGGGTGACTCCCCTAAGACTGTGGTTCCCAGAAGTTTTCTCAAAAATACCATTTAAGTCCATTGACTGATGAATGGATAAAGAAGATGCGCACACACACACACACACACACACACACACACAATGGAATATTACTTGGCGATCAAAAAAAAATGAAATTTTGCCATTTACAACAATGTGGATGGAACTGGGATGTATTATGCTAAGTGAAATAAATCATAGAAAGACAAGTAGATGACTTTACTCATGTGGAATTTAACATACAAAACATGAACAAAAGAGAAGGAAAGCAAAATAATGTAACAACAGAGAGGGAGAATACAGAGAATACAGAGACTCTAAAATACAGAACAAACTGATGGTTGCTGGTGGGGTGTTGGGGGGGGGCGTTAAGGAGGACACTTGTTAGGATGAGCACTGGGTGTTGTATGTATGTAATGAATCACTAAAATTTATTCCTGATATTATTATACTATATGTTAACTAACTTGGATTTAAATTTTAAAAATAAATAAAAAATGAAGCAGGGGAAAAATACCATTTAAGTGTTTGTAGTGGATTAACTTTTTGCCTCCAAAATGATATGTCCAGGTTCTAAGCCCTGGTACAATAATGTGGCATTATTTGGCAATGAAGTCTTTGCAGACATAACTAAGGATCTTAAGGTTGTATGGTCTTGGATTTAGGATTGACCATAAACCAGTGAGTGGTGTTCTTATTAAGAGTTAGAGGAGGGAGATTTGAGACACACAGAAGGGCAAGGTCATGTGCAGATGGAGGCAGAGGTTGGAATTATGCAAGCTAAGGAATGCCAGAGATTTCTGGCAGCCTCCAGAAGCCAAGACACAAGTGTGAAGCAATTCTTTCTCTGAGTCTTCAGAAAGATCCAACCCTGTTGATAACTTGATTTTGTAGTCTGGCCTCCAGAGCTAGAAATGTGAAAGAATAAACTTCTATTGTTTTAAGTCACCTAGCTTGTGATTGTTATGACAGCCCTGGGAAACTCATATAATGTTCCTATCAGTTTATGGTTCCAGTTGTTTGTGTGAGGTGATCCAGTAGTTCTTGGCGTTGCCTCTCCATATCTTGAGCCGGCAGTTTGCCTTGTGTCCTCAGTTCTATGGTGGGCCCAAGAAAAGCCACTGACTTTCAGTTCGCTTAGCTTTTTTCTGGTTGTAAGGGTGGGAGTGATACCATCCAAGTTTTTCACATGTTGGAGCCGAAACTGCAAGTCCACTATTTTTTGTTTGGCATTTTATACTTATTATCTTAGTGATTACCGCGTGCATTATTAGGTTTTAAAAATGTAGTTAATTAATACACAGTCTGTTCCTCATTCCTTCTTGCTCTGAAATACCTCCTAGAACTTTTTGTCTCCTGCTTAGTCTAGACTGTTCCTTAGATTTGTTGCACGGTTGCTATCTTAGCACTTTTCTTACTCTCTGGGATTGGCTCCACTATTTCTTGGATTTCATGTCTTCTCTTTTGTTTCCTTTTTTTTTTTTTTTTTTTTTTTTTTAATTTTACTGGATAACATCATGTAAGGTTATATGTAGGAGTTAATTTCCTTTTCCTTGCCTGTGTGAAAATGTAACACCCTTGTCTGCTGATTTGGCTGACCGTGGAATTCATTTTCCTTTAATACTTAAGTGGCCTTGCCTTTTTATTTTTCCTGTAGAATCTGGTGTCCTTAATGAGACGTCTTCTGATGATTCTCATTCTTTTGTAGACTAACTCTATTTCCTTTCAGACACCCTTCTAGGATATTTTTTATCTTTGTTATGAAATTTCGTTTAGATGTGAGTACTTACTTTTTGTTATTGTGCTGG
This sequence comes from Panthera uncia, assembly GCF_023721935.1. Classification (NCBI taxonomy): domain Eukaryota; kingdom Metazoa; phylum Chordata; class Mammalia; order Carnivora; family Felidae; genus Panthera; species Panthera uncia. The sequence continues at coordinate 15,541,840 of NW_026057580.1, forward strand.
ATTTTCACAAATCTCTTTATTTTTGCAGATTTGTTTCGTTTAAGCTTTGGAGTATTTTCTTGTATTATTTCATTGTCAGTTCTCTATTTTCTGTCTTTTTTTCTAGAACTGTTATTTGGATGTTGAATTGTCTGGATTGATCATCTGTCTTTTATTTTTTATATTTTCCTTATGTCTTTTTGCTTCACCTTTTCTGGAAAACTTCCTTGGATTTTGTCTTCACTTCTCCAAAAGAAAAAAAAAAAGTTAATGGGGCATCTGGGTGGCTCAGTCCATTGAGCATCCAACTCTTGGTTTCAGCTCAGGTCATGATCTCAGGGTTCCTGAGTTTGAGCCCTGCATGCATTGGGCTCTGTGCTGACAGTGTGAAGCCTGCTTGGGATTCTATCTCCCTTGTTCTCTGCCCCTCCCCCACTTGCTCTCTTTCTCTCTCAAAAATAAAAAAATAAACTTAAAAATTAATGAGACATGCTGAAAGACACAAATTTCCAAACCTTTTTTATTTCCTCATTTTTTTTCATAGCATTTGGTGCTGACTTTATGAACTTTGTTACATCTCTTGAGGATACAAATTTGTACATGTTTAAATTTTTTTATTTTGAAATGATAAGTTGTAGAAATAAGTACAGTACAAAAAATTTCTCCCTGACTGATGCCTTTATCCTGAATATTTTAGTGTGTATTTTCTACAAACCAGGATCTACTTAATCACAATCCAACCATAGACTTAAATAGTTAACATTTATTTATATATGTATGGACTCTGGTTTCTTTATTCAACTGGATATGTTCTGTTACTGTCATTGTTTATTCTGATGCTCAGATTGTCCTGGTTTGGCCAATAAGAGCCCTTTTGATATTCTTTCTGTCCTTTGGCATCACCTTATCTTTCTTTAACTTCCTTGCTTTGTGGCACAATACTGTACTTCTGGCTTATCTTGTACTTTTCCTGCTTCAGAGGCGGAATTGCCTGTCTTCCCAAGGATTCCTAGTTCTTTTTAAGAGAAAGTGGTGTTTACAGGATCTGTGCATTAGGTTGCGCATTGCTATTGGACTTTGCTGGTTTTTTAAGAGGACAGCTGGTGTGTTTATGTGTATGTGTTTCATGTGTGTGTTTTTGTGTATTGGAAACCATAAGTACATGGTGATATTTCTCATTTAGCATTACAGGATTGAACCTAGCTTTTTCTCCCTTATGTTTGCAATTCCCTTCTCTGAGATAGAGAAACTTGACTTCCATTATCCTTAATATATTTACTTATTTAATCAGTCCCCTGGATTTAGCCAGTCTTCATCCCTGCTGTCACTCTTCACCCTCACCCTTGCATGGACACCCTGTTCTGCTTGGGCTGTTAGTCTTCATTTTAGGTTGCTTTACCCTTCTACACCTCTGCATGGAAATCTGCCCTCCCGCCCCCCATCTCCAATACCATTTGGCCTTTGATATCCCTCACCAAACTACTCCTCAGCTTGGATGCCCTCTCCACTGTGCTTGGGCTCTGATACACCTTGTCAAGTTGCCTTTGTATAGATGCCCTCCTCACCTTGCTTTAGAGTGCTGATATGCTATAGTAGGAAAATCCCCTTATGTGGATGCTCTCCTTACCATATTCTGGCCCTGCCTCTACCCCTACCCCAGTTTTGGATACCTTTTACTTTTTTACATTTTTTGGTCTTTGATTCTCATACCAGACACCCCCCACCCAGGCTTTTCCCCCTTTCTCCCACTGTACTCTTCTATACCTAATGACTTTAGGACTAAATTGTTTTGGAGAGTTGAAAGGGGGGAGGTGGGTATATGTTTCATCCAGGAGTAATTTTTCATTTTATTATGGTTTTTCACAATTAACTATTATTTGTTCATATTTATGAATAAATAATAAATAACAAGCTGGGGGGACTATTTATGTAGGTAGGACTTACAGCTTTAGTTTAGAATTATCAGGCAGGGAGCTGAGCTTTGCTGTGGAGACCTAAATTCTGGGAATCAGTAGTCCTTTCTCTAAGAATGAGCATTCATCTATAGGAGCTTTACTAGTTTCCCCAAACTGTATGTGTGTGGGGCGGGGGGGGGGGGGGGGGGGGAGCAGCCGTGGAGTTGGAGGATGGAGATTAATCCTTTAGTTTTTGGTCTTCAGAGAAAAATGCCTGCCTACTTAGCATTATTGTCTTAGAGCTTTTGTTGTTGACAGTGGGTGTTAGCTCTTCCATGTAAAGATAATTCCCTATTTTCATTTCTGCGTTTCTCATGAGCTTTCCTTTTCTGAATTTTTAGCCTTTATGGGATTCTGCAGGGCAGTGTGGTATCTCAGTTATAGTTTCCTGAAGTTCTCTGGACTTTCTGTTCGTGGCTTTGTTAGTTATGGATCCATTTTCATAAGTTTGAAAAATTTCTTTCTGGCTTTCTTCTCAGGTTGGGATGTTTTCAGCTGTAAATAGAAATCCCATCTGAAATTTACTTAACAGTTGGGGCACCTGGGTGGTTCAGTCAGTTGAGCATCCCACTTGGGCTCAGGTCATGATCTCATCGTTCTTGGGTTCGAGCCCCTCGTCAGGCTCTGTGCTGACAGTTCTTAGGGAGCCTGCTTCGGATTCTGTAACTCCCACTCTCCCTGCCCCTCCCCTGCTCGTGCTCTGTCTCTCTCTCTGAAAAAAAAAAATTAAATTAAAAAAAAATTTTCTTAACAGTTAAAAAAAACCCTGCTATAACAAGAAAACTAAAGGTGTTGTAGCATAGGGGTTGGTTAATTTGGCAGTTTGATTGTTCTAGCAAAGATCCAGGTCATTTTCTTTTTTTTTTCTCTTTCATCCTAAACTTTTTCTTAAGAAGGGATTGAGACAATCTCTTGCTCTTTTTCTTGTCTTAAATAGTTATGGCAGTTTTGGGCATTACATTCTCATTGACGAACATCCAAAGTCTTCAGAAGGACTTATTTTTCCTTGTGTTTTGTTTTTAAGGTTGGATAAAACTTTCCCAGAACCCTTGCTCATATCTTACTGGTTAGAGTCCATCTGTCACATGTGTATTTGAAAAACAGTCTGTGTGTGTGTGTGTGTGTGTGTGTGTGTGTGTGTGTGTGAGAGAGAGAGAGAGAGAGAGAGAGAGGGAGAGAAAAAGAAATTACTCTAAATAAACTTATCTTTAGACCTTTGCCTCTTTGACCAGCAGCATTTGATACTGGGGCCTTTTCAGAATCTGCATTTAAGTAGGAGTCAACCAGATAATCTCTGCAAGTCAACAAGATGACTTGATTGTACATTAGTATTTGAAAAGTACTGGTCTAAACTAGTAAAGACTTAACCCCTGGGACTGAGAGAAACCTCATTTGTGAAAGTACAGGGTCTCAAAATACCTGATCAAAATCAGGGTTCAATAAGAAGGGAAAAAGGAGGAGGGAATCAGTGTCTGCCCATAATCCTTCCCCCCCCCCTTTTTTTTGGTTGTAGCTCTGTGTGTGTGTGTGTGTGTGTGTGTGTGCTTTTTAAAAATCGTAGTAGGAGAAAAAGATGAACGGAGGTATAGCTAGTCTATCATCTTGAATATGCAATCTGTTATAGCTTTTCTTGTATTGAACCCTGTAAAATATTAATAGTATGCATATATGATGTCCTGTAATCTAAAATTCTGTACTTAAAGGTGGTAAAATAGATCCTTATTAATCTTTACTTAAGGGTGTATTCATTTTCTATTGTTTAGTAACAATATTGCCATAAACTTAGCAGCTTAAAACAATACACATCTATGATCTCACAATTTTTGTGTTTCAGTAAGTCTGGGAGTGACTAATTAGGTACTCTGCAAGGCTGCCATCAAGGTGTTGGCCAGGTCTGGGTTCTCTACTGGGGGAGGATCTGCTTCCAAGCTTACCTGGTTGTTGGCATCATTTAGTTCTCTCTAGGCTCTGGGACTGATAAGCCTCAGTTTTTTGCTGGCTGTTAGCCAGAGACCTTCATCAGTTTCTCCATAGGTCAGCTCATAGCAAAACAGCTTGCATCTTCAAAGCCAGCAAGGGTGAGAGATTCCTAGCAAGATAGACATTGTAATCTTACATCATTATATACAATCCATCATCTTTGTCATATTCTGTTGGTTAGAAGTCAGTCATAAGTCATGTCCACAGTCAAGGAGAGGGAATTGCACAAGGACACGAATATCAAGAGATTGGGCGGGTGTCATGGGGACCACTCTAGAGATTGTCTATTGCAAACAATGTATATATCTGACCATAAGAACACCTGATGATATTAATTATACATTGTATTCAGGCTTCTACTTAAAATTTGTACTGTACTTTATACTAAGGCATTTGAGAAATTTGCAGATGTAGCCAAATATTTAAAATCATTGAAGGAAGCCTTGATGCTATCTTTGTAATGTTGTCGTTAAACAGGTTCCTTAATTTTAAGTTTATTAATATGGTTAATTATATTTCATGAATTAAATTTTAGACGTTTATTTTTCTTTTTTTAGTTGACTATATCGTGGAGTATGACTATGATGCTGTACATGATGATGAATTGACTATTCGAGTTGGTGAAATCATCAGGAATGTGAAAAAACTGCAGGAGGAAGGATGGCTAGAAGGAGAATTAAATGGGAGAAGAGGAATGTTTCCTGATAATTTTGTTAAGGTAAGTACTCTCACCTAAATTTTTAGCTGTTGCCTCATAGGATTTGATCTTTAACTTTAAGAAATACATGTATTTTAAAAACTAAAATGTTGAAAGTGAATTTTTACTCTACAGTTGTTTGGTGCCTTGGTGGATAATAACACTATGTGTATGTATGTGCACATGTGTTTATGTATGTATATATGTATCTATTTACCTGTCTTTTTATAAAAATAAATAGTACTTTGTGTTAGGGTAGCACTTTGTAATTTACAAGGTAGTTTTGCTGTGTACATTCTCATTTGAGCCTTCAAGCCTTATAAAGTAAGTAGGGTGGGTGATGACCCCATTTTTAAATATGGTGACATTACAGATGAGAGGTTAAATGGTTTACCCAATGTTGGCTAGCTAAGATCGAGAATCTGAACTGAAATCCAGGATCATTTACTTAAGTCTAATTGTATCTTGTTGATTTTGCAGCCCCTTTGCAAATATCTTAGGTTCCTATTTTAAGTGTCAGCCCTGCAGCAGTTATTGATCAAAGTAGGAGTGTTTCCAACTAACTACCAAATATCCCTTTGTTAGTGAATATTCAGTCACTTCCCCCAGGAAACAATCAAGATACTTAAGTCTTTTGCAGACAGAGTTCTCACTAGTTTAGGGAAGGAAAAAAAAAAGTAAAGAATATCTGTATATTTATGCTTCACTTCTAATTGCCTTGGTACCTCTATTAGTTTTCTTATGCTTACTTACTACTGGCCTCTTTAGATTCATTCTGAGTTCTTCTGGGAAGGCTAGAATGTGTCTCATTTTTTTGTCCACCTTATATAGTAATTGTTACGAATACCTGCACACTGTGGATATTTAGATGATATTTGTTCCCTGAATAGATTTGTATTCAGTTGTGGTTTTACATCTAAATATGAACTCATACTGTAATGCTAATTGATTTCAGAGAAGGTGAACTAACTATATGCTACCTAAATACATTTTATCTCTTGAAACAACTGAGAAAGGCTATAGTAGGGATTTGAACTTGTAATAGGGGAAGATTGCTTTTGTTTTTATTTTTTTGTTTAATAAATTGACTTATTTCTTGTAACCTAAAATGGAGTGTAATGCAGATACCTTGGTAATTGAATAGAATAAATGGATTTAAATATGGTCAAGTTCTAGATTTGTCCCTTGCTGGTCATTTGATGTAGTTCAAACCACATAATTTATCTGTTTTCTTATCCTTAAAATGGCATATTTATAGTCAGTATATGGTAAGCCATGACATTGCTCTCTCACCTCTCTCTCTTTCTCTGTGTCTCTTTAAAAAAAGGAAAGTGGCTTTTTTTTTTAATTAAAAACATTTTTTTTTAATTTACATCAAAGTTAGCATATAGTGTAACAATGATTTCAGGAGTAGATTCCTTAGTGCCCCTTACCCATTTAGCCCATCCCCCCTTCCCTCATTCCCCCTTCCCTCAACAGAGTAAGCCTCTGTTTGTTCTCCATATTGAAGAGTCTGTTATGTTTTGTCCCGCTCCCTGTTTTTATATTATTTTTGCTTCCCTTCCCTTGTGTTCATCTGTTCTGTGTCTTAAAGTCCTCACATGAGTGAAGTCATATGATATTTGTCTTTCTCCAACTGATTAATTTTGCTTAGCATAATACCCTTTAGTTCCATCCACGTAGTTGCAAATGGCAAGATTTCATTCTTTTTGGTTGCTGAGTAATACTCCATTGTGTGTGTGTGTGTGTGTGTGTGTGTGTGTGTGTGTGTGTACACATATCTTCTTTATCCATTCATCCATTGATGGACATTTGGGCTCTTTCCATACTTTGGTTATTGTTGATAGTGCTGCTATAAACATTGGGGTGAATGTGCCCCTTCGAAACAGCACACCTGTATCCCGTGGTTAAATGCCTAGTAGTGCAATTGCTGGGTCATAGGGTAGTTCTATTTTTAGTTTTTTGAGGAACCTCTGTATTGTTTTCCAGAGTGGCTGCACCAGGAAAGTGGCTTTTTAGAGAAAGTATGTTGAAGTAATAGAACACTAAAGAAAAGTACATGAAATGTTAAGTATTAATATAGCTTTAAAAAATTTTTTTTCATTTTATTTATTTTAGAAAGCACGATCTGGAGAGAGGGGCAGAGGAGGGAGGGAGGAGGGCGGGGAGAGAGAGAGAGAGAGAGAGAGAGAGAGAGAGAGAGAGAGAGAAAAGAATCCCAAGCAGGTTCCACACTTAGCATGGATTAATCCTGTGACCCTGGGATCATGACCTGAGCCAAAATCGAGACTTGGATGCTCAACCGACTGAGCCACCCAGGCGGCCCTGTATAGTTCTCTTAATTGTGTGCTGATGTATTGTCCCAGTAGTGGAGATGACTATCATAGGACTCCATTTTGAAATATATTTTACTGTCTTGTTTCATGACAATGAACACTAGAACTTGAGTTTAATGCACTGCCTGAGAATGGAGGATGCAGTTTGAGTATGCTAAATAATGGAGGGAAGCATAATCTGGGATTAAAAAGTAACCACAGGATAACAAATTAGAATGGGAGACATAAATATGAACTCATGTTCAGTTTAAAATATGTATCAACGCATACAGAAACTATGTGTGTGTTAACACTTGGGTTAATGCACGTCCATATATTTCTCAGCTGTTTCCACTGAGAGGGCCTAGAAACAGTGACATACCAGTAGCAGCAACTATCCCCAGTTACCAGATTTCGCTTTCTAAATCTTATTCTCCAATAAAAGAAGCAGGGCTCCTTAGACAAATAGCTGATTCTAGGGCTGGAGCAAGGAAAATATATGATGACCCCAGACCATTTTGTATGTAGTGCCAGAAGGTAGAGAAGTGCTCAAAAAAACCCCCACAAAATGATGGCCCATGTGAAAGCAGCCAATCTAAAAACTTTCCAGGCTCAGCTTCCAGTGTCCAGAGCTGGACTAATTTAAGCAACAGAATAACCTAATACTTGATAATTACCCAAAGAGGAGCATAAATATACGTAAGCCCATGCTGATATAGATAAGTGGTTGAGTAAATAAGTGAATGGAAAAGAAGGAATAAATCTCAGAGAATTATTTCAAATATTTGTAGATACTTCCTTTCCCTCCATCCCCTCCCCTCAAAAACATCCTGTAGGATGGGCCGGAATGAAAAATAGGTGGAAAAGAAAAATAGTAACTTTACAGTGGAGAAAACTGGCAAATACTACCATAACCAACTGTTAAAAGCTAATATCATCAGTGATATGTTGATATCATGTATCCTCTTTACCTCTGTGATACTTAGTCTTCCCCCAAACCCATAATCCCAGTCTAAGCATGAGGCAAAGCATCAAACCCAAATTGAAGACAAACTACAAAATATCTGACCAGCGCTTAAAGAAAATTTCAAGGTCATGAAAACCAAGTAAAGGCTGAGAAACTGATGTTGACTAGATGAGTCTAACACGACATGTGATCAAATATATCGTGGTATCTTGGGTTGGAATCTGGAACAAAAAATGGGTATTAGTGAAAAAGCTGATGAAATCTTCATAAAGTCATTGGTTTAGTTTTGACAAGTGTAATATGGTTATGCAAGATGCAACATTAGGAGAAACAATGAAGGGGATATGGGAGCTCTGTGTACTACCTTTGTAATTCTTTCAAGTTTATTTTTGAGAGAGCGCATGAGTGAGTGTGGGGCAGAGAGAAAGGTTGAGAGAGAGAATCTCATGCAGGCTCCACACTGTCAGCACAGAGCCCAAAGTGGGGCTCAAGTTGACCTGAAGTGGAGCTTGGGCTTACCCAAAGTGGGGCTGGAACCGTGAGATCTTGAGCCGAAGTCGGATGCTTAACCAACTGAGCCACCCAGGCACCCCGAAAGTTAAATTTTTATTGAAAAATTAGCCAGAGACAGTCAATAGCAGTAGATAATAAGATAGTTGACTTCAGATGTGAAGATTCAAGGGAAAGTTGTAATTTATAATTCACTGTCCACCTGTAAATAAGCCTTTTACGCCTAATGTACTGTTACTTTAAGATATGTATGTTATTTGTAAATCTGAGACTATGAAGTGGATGGTAGAACTCCTGAGGCTTCAAAATTCACATCCCTGTTATAGTTTCAGATAGCTATATTGAAGGGCATTGATATTCCAGTTGGGCTGGAAGGTTAAATCATTTTTGCAGACTGTTGAAAACAGACTTTATAGACACTAAATTTGTTTTGTGACAAACTGTTCATTTCATTGTCTCTTTGCAGTTATTTCATCTTTACTTGATTTAAAAAATATTTTACAAAGAATGTAGAACAAGGATCCATGAACTTAGGTATAGAATGTTGTCATTTTGTCACTGTTGCTTTAGAGTGTTACTTTTATAATAGAACATTACAGATAAAATTGAGTTTTTTGTTACCTCCTCTTATCATTTCCCTCTCCTCCCAACCTCCATATTCTGAAATTAAATGTATCCTTCTAATATATATTTATCTGTGCATAAACAAATAGTATTTTGTGTGATTTAGACATTGACATAATTATTGTGTCATATTGTGACTTTTTAAAATTTAATATGCCTTTCAATGTGATACATAACATTGTGTTTTTATGACACTGTGCAGTTAGCTCATAACTCTTTGGTAAATAGAGGAATGATGTCGGGACAATGAGAAAGCCGTGTTGGTTTATTTTCTAGGTAAAAGGGAGCTGTGATAAAGAGTGTAAAAGTATCATTTAGTGAGAAAGGGATAGGCTCTTAGCTTGGCTGCTTGCATAAACAGGAGTGCTTTTAGCTTTTAAATGAAACCTTTTCTTTCTTTCTTTCTTTCTTTCTTTCTTTCTTTCTTTCTTATTTATTTGTTAATGTGATCATCTCTACCTAGGTATTTTTCTCAAAGTTGAACAGTCCTAGCATAAAATGTTACAGCTTTTAACTCCTGGTACTTACCTCCTCTTGTCTCTGCATCATCTTAGTACCCATAAACCAACCTATCTACTCTGTTGTTTTTATGCATTAATTTTTTTTAAGTTTATTTATTTATTTTGAGAGAAAGAGACAGCTATTGGGCAGAGGCAGAGAGAGAGGAGAGAATCTCAAGTGGGTTCCATACTGTCAGCACAAAGCCCAACGTGGGGCTTGAACTCATGAACATGAGATATCGTGACCTGAGCCGAAACCAAGAGTCAGACTTAAGTGACTAAGCTACCCATAGGCGCCCGATGCATTTTTTTTTTTTTAACGTTTTATTTATTTTTGAGACAGAGAGAGACAGAGCATGAACGGGAGAGGGGCAGAGAGAGAGGGAGACACAGAATCGGAAGCAGGCTCCAGGCTCTGAGCCATCAGCCCAGAGCCCGACGCGGGGCTCGAACTCACGGACCGTGAGATCGTGACCTGAGCTGAAGTCGGACGCTTAACCGACTGAGCCACCCAGGCGCCCCCCAATGCATTTTTAATAGCTATAGAGGAATCCATTTGTAATGACTGTTTGGGCAGTCTTAAGTTATTACCCATTTTCCAAGGTTTCAGTTATTGTTATTTATTTTTACTTTCATTTTTAGTGCTCAGGTTCCAAACTTGTATAGGTTTAAAGTGGTATGCCCCAAACCCTACTTTCTTTTTC